>NC_135306.1:54245566-54545566 GCF_048772815.1 Callospermophilus lateralis | reverse complement strand
GTCACAGCCCATTTTAGAACCGAGATGGAGCCAGACTCAACATCCTGAGAAACATCATAAAAATTGGTTTTCTATTACTGAGTCCATCATCAGGACAAAAGAGAGCTAACTTTTCAAAGCCATAATCAAAACACTCTCTCTAAGTAGAAAGATATGAAATTAGGAGTTGAAAATCTTTTTTGTCTCCTTTTTAAAAAAATCATGCATATGTATGGCATTTACCTGGTTTTCTCTAATTTATCTGAGAAATGCATAAGCAAATCTATGCAGAGAGATATCATGAATTGTGATGTCATACTCCTGGTGGAAAAAAAAATTCCTTTTAACAATATCAATTAGCACCAAATTTAGCTTTAAAACTCCATGACCTCCACCATTTTTTAGGTTAGCAAAAAAGAATCTATTGACTAGCTTTGTGAGCAGAACAGTTGAATGCTACTTTAGATAGAAAATTATTTCTTTCACTCTATAAGAATAATTATCACAGCGATCACACAATTATTATAATTATATCTGTAAGAACTGTTATTGGGAATTTATCTCTGAAATAGTCTCATGCATTGCAGGGGACATTTATCTTTTTTAATGATCACCAACACAAGTGTCTTTTTGTAGCTCCATAAGTGATTTTACCTCTTTCTATTAATATCCTCTAGCCTGCTTTAGAAGCCAAAGGAGGCAGCCCCCACATTTTCCCCCAAAGCAATTGTTTCAGTAAAGCCAGGCCTGTGGCATTTTCTGAGACAGAAAGCTTCGCTTCCCCTTCACTGGCAACATAACATTCACAACGCGATTTCCTAAACGACGGAAAACCCCCCAAAAAAGCCCCTCCAATCTGTGTTTCATAAACTGTACTCTAAGAGAAGTAGCAATAAAGTTTATTACAGACCTAAAGTATCTGCATAAACCCGGTTAATTGAAAAGTGGGTGGAGAAGGCTGCCAAATTAAATGTTTACATTAGCACAGCTGTATTGTAAAAACATTCTGCCCCCTGTGCTTTGTAATTATAAGATATTTCTGGACTGTGTATCTCTACAAAGTTTATCTCCACTGCCAAGAGTGTCTTGGCACGGAGCGGCTGCAGTTTTTGGCAGCCAGGAGCTCTGCGCGGGCAGGATCTAAAATGGCTGCCAAGCGGCCTCCTGAAATGTCGCCGGCCTGAGCCTGGGCCTGGGCCTGGGCCTGGGCAAGGCCAGCCTCTGCCCAGCCCCTGAGTCTGTCTCAGGGAAGCCAGGAAGTGCACTTCCCACATAAGAACCAGTTCCTACCCCCATTTTTTTTTTTTTTTTTTTAACTATTTAGAAAAATAACCACCAAGCATTATGGAAGACTACAAGCCAGAAAATGGTGTCAAAGGGTGGCTACAGAACACCACTCACTCACCTGGAGGTTACAGTCACACATATGCCCACCGGGCTTCCTGCTAATGAAAGAAATCCGACTCATGGTGTGTAAAAGGGTAAAGTTTCAAACTTCTGACCCTACTAAAACACACTGTGGACAAGCACGAGCCAACATTTCCCATCTGCGAGGGCAGCATCAGACTTGGGCCCACAGTCTCTGTCAAAGCCTATGCACAGGCAAAAGGAAAGCAAGAAAAAAGAAAGATGGATTTGCTTCTCCCTTGTTATAAAAGGCTATGCTTCTTTTACATCATTAAAATAACCCTAACAAAGCAGAGTCTTTTTCTACCCTTCTATGGTGAACCCCTCAAAATTTGAGGAATTAATTATGTTCATGGCACAAAACCCAGCTAATTGAGAAAACTGAGATCAAAATCTATGGTCTCTGCAAGACAGGAGGGCTGATTGAAAGGGTGACAGAAAGGAGAGGAGAGAGGTAGGAGGGATAAAGAAGGGAGGGAAGGAGGGAGGGAGGGCGGATGGGCAAGAAGTTAGAAATGAGGGAGGAAGGGAGGGAAGCAGGAAGGAGGAAAGAAAAGAGAGGGAGGGACTGTATGAAACATGAGATAGATTGACCTGTTCATAGTAGAATAAAAAAAAAAACACTCAAAAAAAAAAAAAAAAAACCCGCAAAGGGAAAGTACTTCAAAGGTACACCTCACTCTTATAAGATGTATATTGCCTTTGTCCTTTTTTGCTAAAACCCTGCTAAAATGCTGGGTTCACAGTAGCCAAATATTGCATAATGAGGAAACTGGATTTTTCTTTTTTAGGGTTTCACAGTTTAAGAGAGATGCATTAGGCCTGATGCAGTGGGTCTCACAGAATCATTATTGGCAGTGATTGCTGTTCAGTAACTCTAAGAGCCAACTGAACCCTACATTCTTGTCTCTGCTGAGAAACAATTCAGAAGTGAAGGATGAATTCCATAAAGATGACACCAATTGTTAGCATTTATTATGTACACAGTGCTTACTCACTAAATGCTAAGTCTTTCTAGCTTTTATTATATGCCACACAGTCAGCACAGCCATACTAATAATTTTTACTTCATTTTTTAAATCCCCATCATAATGGAAGCAAGATGTTGTTTTATTTTGTTTTGTTTTGGTGTCAGGGATTGAACCCAGGGCACTTAACCACTAAAACACAACCCTAGTCCTTTTTAATTTTTTATTTCGAGATACAGCCTCACTGAGTTGCTGAGGGCCTTGCTAAGTTGCTGAGAGTTACTTTGAACTTGGGATCCTTCTGCCTCAGCTTCTTGAGCTGCTGGGATTACAGGTGTGTGCCACTGCACCCGGCAGGAAACAAGTTTAATGTCTCTTTAATGGTACATTTTGACTAGTCTATTCTTCAATATTCACCTGAAAACACAGATATGTACACATATACTTTCCCTATATCTTTCTACAGCAGAATAATTTCTCACCATTATTTCATAATTGTACGTAAAAGACATTTAGGAATTTTTAGCCTTTGTTTAATTAATTATCAGAATAGCTAAAGTCATACAGCTGCATTACAACAGGCCCATTTAACAGACTGGTAACCCAAAGTTGTTGTGTTCAAAAAAATACCTCTAGTTTCATTAGTAACTTATTATTAGTAACTAATACCCTTAAAACTTGAGCTATTTTTATATACTTTCATGAGAATTTATGGTCTGATTCTGTGAATTTTTTATCTTTTCTTCCTTGAAAGTTTCCAGATTCTAAAATGATAAAACGATAATCTGCTCAATAGAGAAATTCAATAAATGTTCACTGATCGCCAGTAGGTAACATGCAAAGAGACCCTGTGCTATTCCTTATGGAGCCATGAGATTAAGACATCATCCTTTACACACACACACACACACACACACACACTCCAATAAGAAAACTAAAAGGCAGTTTTAGATTCTGCCTGTCCCTTGTGTAAGTCTGTTTGGATGCCTGTTGCCACACTCTGTGTGATGCCTGTAGAACTGACATCTACACCTGAAGGGATGCCAGTGAGGACCAACAGCAGTTGGTTGTAGAAAGCCTCAGTGCTCCACCAAGTGTGGACATTAGTTTACCCTCCTCTTTATCAGCCAAGATCTTGTGGGGGAACAGCAGTGGCAGCAAGGCTGGCAGGCCCTGAGCATTTTCCCCCATGCGCAGCCCAGCTGTCTTGATACTCTGGGAAATATACTATACTCTAATTCATCCTCACAATGATTCTGTGGGGGTGGGATTATGAGTATCCCCATTCTAAGATGCCAGATGATGCTCAACTCATACCTGGAAAAGAAAAACAGCAACTAAACCCAAATTAGCCAGCTCCAGACCTAATTTAAATTACTGCCTTCCCCTATTACAGGTGGCATCGCTAGACCAAAACCAAAAAAAAAAAAACAAACAAACAAAACATCAACTATATAGTCTGGGTAAAGGTTTTACCTTTCTAATTCCAGGGCTCTTTGGTCAATTGCCCTTCTTCCTGAACCTCTGCTTTCCAATTTGCCTGAACAAAGCCTCTCAGGAGTAGAGGCTGCTGACTGGAAGTTATGCTGTGGTCTAGTAAAATACACAAACCGGGAGGAGGATGAGACCAAAAACCCCTCCTGCCCACAGCACACCACAAGCTGAGGACTGTTAGCAGGCTCCAAAGACAGGCAAGCGGCCAGCACAGCCGAAGCCACTCAGCATATGATCACAGATGAGCACCAGACACCCTCCTCAAAGCTGCTGCCTGGTCACTCCCCACAAACCCCCTAATTTCCCACCAAAGTCCTGAAACTTCCCCACAGGGTCGTGTACTTTCCCCTCTCAGTCTCATCTCACAAGTGACGATCTGATTTCTCCCATGTGCCATTTTCTAGGAGAATATTACTACAGTCTCTGCTGTAATTAACTGGGATTCAGGGACTGACCTGTTGTTTCCTACAAAGACAACATGGCTACGAAAAGAACCACTTTGCATTGTCCCCTGAAAGATCCACTAACACCATTTTCACCACTGCCTTGGATACCGGTAAATGAGAAGCAAAGAAGAAGTACAAGGTCAAAATATTCCCTTGCTCCAATCTAGATGATGGGTTACGACAGAGTACAGAACTATCAATGCACAAGGTTCAAGGTCTCAGCATGATAACTCCCCTTGAAAACATGGCAAGCTGCAGACAAGGATCAGAATCTAAATAGAAAGATTACTTCCCATTCCCTAGAGAGCTCTATCCCCCTAAAAGTCACTTAAAAATCACTCTTCAACTTTATTTTCATATTTATAATCTGATTTTAGTGACCACCAGGTAGGCCATTTCTTTAAAGCTCAAGGCAAGTTCTTACTCATCCGCCCAATGTCTACAAGTTGGGAGCCTGAGAGGTCCATCCAGAGGTATTTAGTTTGATGGCTGCTCAGACTTTCATTTCTGTCAGCATCTATTCCAACACCAAGCTTAAACTGTCCAAAAAAAAAAAAGAAAGAAAGAAAGAAATGACACTATTTCCAAGTTGTGTTAATTCAAGAAAATTGGGTTATTCTCATTTTTACTGGAGGCAAAACCACAGATGACTTTATGTCTTAGAAATGTTAGGGTGAATTAAGATCAAATTAATAAAAGCAGACATAGCTTAAATTTTTATTTTACTACTTGGGAAGTGTAATGTATTCATTCTCTGGGTATTTTTATTTGCCACAGATTTTTGGAGGTTTGTGGAGTAGTATAAAATTCTCCCACTCCAAGGACCATAATGTAAAATCATTTTGCAAAAAAATAAAAATGCCCCGAAAGTTTTCCTCATCTTTAGATAGGTGGGGTTATTTTGAAAAACTGAAGACCATTCAACAAATGTTTTGAAGATATGAAGGCACAAAGTATTCTTACTGGGGGGACAAAGTACAAATACCAAAAGATGGAAAAAATTAGTCTTTTCTGAAAAAGCTACAGCCTTAAATTCACCTAAATCCAGTTATTCATTCAGCCTGTTTTATAATTTAGTTTGCAGTGTGATATGTCTTCTGTCCTCATTCCTTCCTCCTAAACTTCACCCTGAAGGGGTAAAGAGAAAAGATCAGAGGTGAAAGGACAAAAAATTTGTACAGAGATACAAATGAAATATGTTCTGATAACTGGCATGTCGGACAGGCAGGTGAAATATTTTTTAGTGCTGCGTATCACTTTTAATCCAGTATCACTTTCCCATGTGAACTACACCAAAAGTATGTTGTCTCTATTTCATGAATAATCAATACATCATAGCCCAGCTTTTAAACACATAGAAAATGAAAAAGAGGATGATAACTAGATTTTTACCATAAACGCTTTTTAAATTTCACTTTTACCACCTGTTTATGTCCATTTCGTCTTTCCATAGTTATCAAATACAAAGTATTTCTTTAAACAAAGTCTATTTTATGGCCCAGCTGATAACTTCAGGTGTTAGAAGGAGGAAGACCACAATTGATCAGCAAATGCAATGAGGAGCACTGACAAAGACTCAACATTTATTAGAAGGCAATTGTGAGAGAATGTGGCTTTAATTGTGCATACATATTTTTATTCATTAAGATGAATAACCAATAAAATCCCACACTATGGTGTCACAGCCTCATAACACATTAATAAAGTTTCTTAAAGGTTTTGGCAGGGGGCCAGCACAGTCCATTAACTCTTTGCAAGTTGTAAAAAGAAGTAAAGTCATTTCAGTCTGTTTTGTGGTTATGAATGAAACAGCAGGCAGCCTGTATGGAAACGTCACTTTGGATATGGTATTGGTAATGGATGCTTTGCTGCTCAATCAGAACAGTGTGGGGAGAAGTGAATGCATCCTACCACAACCCACGCTGCACGGCGGAGGCACTGCAAAGCTCATTTACTTAAAAGTGGAGGAAAAAGAGCAGAGGATTCCAAGTTCAGAAGATCTGTTTATTTTGCTAATAGGCTGTCACACTGCATCTGGGTAAACTTGCCCACTGTGAAACCCAAAATGATACAATACATTTTAAGTGACTAAGACGACTTTTCTCTGATTATTCTTTTTTCCTAATAAAACCAACCCAGTTGCTTAGGCATTCACTTGGTGAAGTCTACGCTGTAAGTTAGAAAAATGCCTTTACTTAACATCAGAAACAAAATTCTACCTTTTTCAATTTTGGTTGAACACACTTCACTCGAGTCATATAAATAACTACAATTGGTAGCTGCGAGTTTGTCTCTGACTTTGCCTAACAATGTGAGTTGACGTGCTATGCTTCTCCACAAAGCTTTACAATGCCATCTGTTCTCATTTTTCATGACACTACAAACATTTTCCTTTGGAAAAAGGATTCAATATTTTGCTTCCTTTTCAGAACGAAAACTGGAAAACTTGAATGAAACTAAATATGGAGAGAGGCATCCAAGATGTACAAGTAGTAAATACAGAGGACATTTAAGATACTTTAATGTTTAAGATCTCTACCCTTTCATCTGTTCCACTGGTATGGCAAAAGTTCTCATTTTTAAAACAAAGTTTTACAAAAAATAAACTTTCTTAAATATTGAAAAAATAATTGAGAGAGTAAAACCTTTCCATGCAAGCATATAAAAAATTCAGAATGCTTTACAAATTCTTCTTGGCATTTCAATTATGAAGAAAATTCTCCAGAATATAAACATACACACACACACACACACACACACACACACACACTCACTCCCATACACAAAAAAATGAGACTCCTTTAATCCCCAACCAAAAATGAATAGCATCATTAGTCACTTACTTCTGGTTGTTAAAAACCACAAATTGGCTGTAATGATCTATCACTTCATATGAGGCCAAAAAACATAAAATTTCAAGCAAAAGAGATAATTGCAATAAGTATAATAGAAAACATCATTCATTATTTTAATTTTGTTTTGTTGAAATTTTTGCAAGGAAAAACATGAGGAATATTTTTAACTTTCTAATGGAAATAGTTTTGACAGAGTCCTAAAAAAAATCCTTCCCATTTCAAATTTCATTTGAGTCAGTCTTCATATGTATCAAAATAGCTGTGTCTCTTGTATACTGCAGATTCTCTGGAAACTTATTTATCTTTGACCAAGTAAAACTGCAGAAGAGCCTCCTTCAGAGGTTAAAACTGTATTGAAATTGTGCATCTGTATGTACATATCATTTTGTCTCTGTTTGGATGAAAACCAGATGCAGAACCGAACAATTGTTCTCTGAAAATTATTGTAGACGTATATTTCCACCATGTTGAAAATCACTATAACCTGGAAAGACACTATAAAATTATAGTCTTCCAATTCAAAAACAAGATTGCTCTTAGTTTTATGCCCCACAACATTATATACAAAAATAATTGTTCTGTGTATTTAATAGTAATATGACCTGTGCAGTTGTGGCATGAATATTATGTTTAGAGAAAAGAAAGTATGCACTTCACAAAGATCTTTACCATCAAGAAAGAACTTACATTTAAGAGATTAAGGCATTTAAAGAACGATCTCTCAACTAACCAGAATATCCACTTCGAAATAACTTACCACTAGGCTTTAATGGTAACTGGAATCTAACTGGTGTTAAATGGAATACGGCCTTATTGTTAATTCAAATAAATGCCATTTGCTGAACAATAAGTGACACTTCCAGAGGTAACTGGGCATTCCTTAAAAATGAGCCATTCTAACACCAAAAAGAGGCACAAATTAATAAATCCTGAAGAGAGCCTCATTTATGCCTATAAGGAACATCTATGACCTGTTTAAATAAACAAACCAAAGACTCATATTAACAACCAGTATATTTATCTCTAAACTATAAAAACAAAACTACTCCAATTCCCTTTAAGGTTTGATGAGTCACATAAACCACTAATTGATTTAATTTTACTTAGAAATTACTCAGACACTTTTGTTGCTGTTATGGAAGGTTATATAAATGATTATATACTCCTTTAATTCTTAAATTGAATCATCTCTCAAAGGACAAAATTAAAAACATTAAAGTACAATGTACTACCTCAGAATGTTAAGTATCCCTGCTAAAATTGGACTTAAGGTTAAAGGGCTACTAACTAAAAAATTCAATCCAAAACAGGATTGGGAATTTCAAATCAAAATTTTCCATATTGTTCTGATAGGCTTCCAACTGAGTAGACAGTAAATAATTTAGAAAACCATCTCTGAAGTTTTGTAATGCTTCTGAACAAAAACATATCTTTACAAGTCTCTACCTACAATATTTCACACACATAATGCCTATTTAATAATTGTTCATTAGATGACTGGACTTAAATTTAAATTATATGACTAAAAATAACGTCACACTTATAATGCTTTACAACTTATAAAACACTTTCACGTAAGTCATCTTATCCTAACAACTGTGTTAGGCTGGTATAATTATCCCCATTTCATAGATAAGAAATTGAGGCACAAAGAGATTGAGTGTTTTGCCCAAGGTCATAGTTCCAGTAAACTCACTGCTTAGAGAATAATTAGCTTGGGTTAAGATAACAGCTACTTCCTTCTTCCCCATTCCAGTCTCGGGGACACACACACAACAGGCATCACATATGAAATGTGATACAAACAAAAATTATATATCACTTCCATGCTCTCCATTATTTGCCTATTTGCATTTATACTCTCGTAAGCATTGTTTTTGAAGGGTAATATAGCATATAATCACATCTTCCTTTTTAAAATGCTATAAGAATCCTCTCACTGCCTGGGAAGTTTCCATGGCAGAAAGACCGTCACAGTCTGAAGACCGGTGTCTTAATTATCATCCACCACTAAGTTGATCCTTAAGAAGTTACTTATTCACTCAGGCCCTCAGGTTCTTTCCTCATTAGTCAAATAGGGGATTTATAATAGTCTTGTTTCCCATCCATTCTCCTCAGCAGGGGTTCAGAAGCCCTAAGAATCACCTGGAGAGCTTGTTCTAACAGCTCTGGCCAATCCTCAGTGCTCTGAGCAGGGCAGGCCAGGGCCCATGGATCTGCATTTCTGAGAAGCTAACAGGTGATGCCCATGTGGCTGGTCCAGGGACCACACTCTGAGGGACCCCAGCTGCACTGTAACAGAGAAAACAGTTCAGCCAATGTAAACCTGATCACATATCCAGGCCCATTTCTCAGGATCCCTCTCGGGGCCACCATCTCCAGGAAAACTTTTCTAAGTTTTTCACCCTCCTCTGTGCTCTGGTAAGAAAGTGTGGTTCTGCTGGGCATGGTGGTCCACGCCTGTAATCCCAGAGGTTTAGAAGGCTGAGGCTGGAGGATCACAAGTTCAAAGCCAGCCTCAGTAAATTAATGAGGCCCTAAGCAACTTAGCAACACCCTGTCTCAAAATTTAAAAATTAAAAATAAAAACTATTGGGGATGTGACTCAGTGGTTAATTGCCCCTGGGTTCCCTTTGTCCTAACACTTTAAAGAGTTGTAATCATGTGCTGACTTATCTCTGTTCTCCAAAGGCTGGAAGTGGTGAGGACACATGCCCCTCATTGGTATCCTTCCACATTCAAGGGAGAAAAACTCTCTCATCTCCCCTCATCTTTTTTCAATGAATGGCCTGATTCCACTGTCAGTCTACGCATCAATCCTCTAGCTTCATTTTAAATGTTTCTAGCAGAACTTTTTTCTACCCTTTCATATTACTCCCCAGTCCACCTCCCTCCAGTAGGCCACAGTCTAGCCCACTACCACTTCCCCTGACTTAAGAAGCAGTGAAGATAAGGAAAACCCAAAGAGAGAACATGCACTTATTTGAACACATCCCTGTAAGAGACACTGCCTTCCTCTTCTCCACCAGCCTGCTCCACTCCCAACAGGCCCTCATCGTGCTCAGGTACTCATGGCACATGGTGACTCCCCAGGTGAGGACCTGGGCAGTTGTATAGGCCCCCACTCAGTAGGGTCCAGTGCATGGCTTGATGCTCTGCTGCCCCATCTTGAATTTCCTGGTTTTTGAACCAGAGGCTCCCTGCATTATGCAAACAGTCGTGAAGACATCCTGGGGAGCTGGAAACATCTCAGCACCTGAGCAGGCACATGTCACCATCCACCATCCTGCAGGCCAGGTTCCCAGCACAATAGGGTAAAATCACTCATGGAAATGAGACTAAAGTTTTCCTCTAGGAATTTGCTGTACCTCCTTCTTTTGGATGAAAAAAATATATATCCATGATGACATCTTTCTTTGTATGCTGGCTACCAGGAAACTTGCACTCATATTATGCTCATTATTCTACCCAGTAACATTTTTGAACTTTATAACTTGTATTCTTTTCCATTTTTTGATTCTCCACTTCTATTTTTTTGTCCTAACTTTCTTCTACATTTGAAATTTATCCTTATTTTACTGGATATGCATGTCCTATGATAGCTGCTTATTCTTATAATGCAGTACACACCAGAAGAACTATACTGTAAAGATAATCATCTTACACAATTTAAACTTAAAAAAAAAAATCTTTTACATATATACTACACATTTCTATGTATATATACCCATTAAGAAAATGTGGAAACAAGGGGCTGAGGATATCCTTCAGTAGTAGAGCTCTGCTTAGCATATGCAAAACTCTGAGTTCAATCCCCAGGACTGAAGGACACAGGAAGAAAATATGAAAACAATCTAAATGTAGGTTTAGGAACAAAGTCAGAGAAGAAACAAGGGGAAGGAGGAGATTTACTTTTCCTTTTTACCTGCAGATAGTATTTAGTTATTTTCTGTAGATGTGTTACTTTTAATTTTTCAAAGTAAATAACTGGGTAAAAATAATCTTACATCAAGCTCATTAATTGGGTGCTTAGCAGAGCAAGAAATAGAAAAATAACGACTAAAGCAGTCTTAATCTCCAAAGACATCAACTTTCACATCAGTTTCTCATAGACTAGCTAGCATACTTTTAAGAGAAAAAAAAAGAGTGTGCATAAATACTTAGAACAAAGAGCTTCAATAATGTAATCTCTGTTATCCATTTAATGGTGTTAAAAAATAGAAGTGATAAACTTAAACATCTGTGTATATGGATTGAAGATTATTTTAAGGATAAATTATTGATTAAGGTTAATAAATAAAGAAGGGTTTCGTTGTCTGTGAGGGTGTTGCAGGGGAGGTCAGAAAGCAGATGTATAAAAAGTTATATTGTCCTGGACTGAGGTTGTAGCTCAGTGCCTGAGTGCATCTGGCTTCGATCCCCAACACCACAAAGGAGGAGGAAGAAAAAGAGGGGAGGAAGGGAGTATTGGAAGGGGAAAGGGGGAGGAGGAGGAGGAAAGAAAAGGAAGAAGCTATAAGAAAAAGAAAATTATTACTTTAAAAATTATCAGATCATGGGCTGGGTTGTGGCTAAGTGGTAGAGTGCTCGCCAAGCATGCATGAGGTACTGGGTTCGATCCTCAGCACCACATAATATAAAATAAAGATAATGTGTCCACCTAAAACTAAAAAATAAATATAAATTTTTTTTTTTTTAATTATCAGATCAGCTGACTGTGGTGGTGTACGCCTGCAATCCCAGTGGCTTGGGAGACTGAGACAGAGGATGGTGAGTTCAAAGCCAGCCTCAGCAAAAGCAAGGTGAGATCCTGTCTCTAAATAAAAATACAAAATACAAAATAGGGCTGGGGATGTGGTCGAGTGTCCCTGAGTTCAATCCCCAGTACTATATATATATATATATATATATATATATATATATATATATATATCTCAGATCATTTACAAAAATTATTCTCAAGAAGTATGACAAAGATGTGCCATTTGTTAACCGATTTTTCTGGAAGATATACTGAGAATAAATTTCATGTCCATAACACACATTACTTCCTATGTACTACTTCATTTTTATCACAAAAGGTAAAACTTACTACTGTTATCCAAATTTTAATAAAAAATTTTCAACCAACTTGTCCACTCACTTGTTTTGTAACTTGAACAAATGACCTAACATTTCAGAGTTCTTTTATGTTCATGTAAAAGGCAAAGAGTAATTTCTCCAAAGCAGGACTAAACTGAGAATTACTTGAAATTCTTTATGTATATTCCCAGCACAGAACCATTTGCACATGGCAAGTGTGTAATAAGGAATAAGTATTATCATCACTTTTAGTAATAATGATGAAGCTGGTACATTTTTAATTCTTCTGGACACAACATAATTCAAACTTAGTAAAAAATAATAATAATGTTTAATATTAAGAAATAACACAGCACGGGGACATAGCTCAGTGACAAGGCACTTGCCTCACAAAAAAAGACAAAAAAAGAAAAAAGGAGCAACAAGACCTTGTCATGTTAGAGAAAACACAGGGTGACAATGACTATCTGACAAATTAATTCTACTGATCAAGGTTTCTTCTTTTTGCATTTTAAATGAATTTATATGAAACATAAAGTACCTAAATAATTTTAAATTAATAGTCACTCACAAAAAATAAAAAATGAGCAAGCAAGCTGGTCTTATTCCACAAGGCAGATATACACTAACTTGAGGGAATCTATTAGTTTATGAGGTTACTTTGCTAAGCTCATAAAGTCCCTAGGAGTACAGAGTAGAAACTGAAGAAGGTCAGGTGTGGGAAAGGTCAGTGTAGAATAAAAGTGGGCACTGACAAGGTTGATCACTATATCTACGGATAAGAATGAATGTTCTTCACTCGTGTGTGTGTGTGTGTGTGTGTGTGTAAAGAAAGCATTGCAAAAAGAGTGAACCTCCGAAGAGACATACTGCATGCTCCAAAGAATTCACGTCATTATGGTCACAATGCCAGTCAGGCCTACATAACAGCCACTTTAATTCCATCATCCTCATGTGACACTCAGGACTATGCTGAATTTGCCAAAATTGCTTTCACAGTCATGCTAAAAGAAAGGAAAACAAGCATACTTTTCCAGTAAAATCTACATCAGACAGACACATAACTAAAAGCCATTTTATGCAGAATACTCTGGGCTATGTATAGAACACAGTGCTTCACAGTGAAAGCTGGAACAGCTATCCCTGTTCATCTTCTTAAATATCACCTTTAATAAGCAGTAGCAAATTATAAATATTGTGTGGACGGTGACTATTAAGCAGAACTTAACGCAATGAAGTGGAACATATATAAAATCACCAATACTTGAATGCATAAGCATGTTTAAGTGCGAAAGTCACATTCTTTGTATGAAGTTGACCATTTTGATCAATCTGATAATGCTCAAAGGAAGATTAGTATTAATTTCCAAATCCTCCAGGTAATAACTTTTTCCTAGGTTACATCTTTTATATGTGCTATATTAAAATCTCACTAATTTCTATTTAAAACAGATAGAATCTAAAGTAGATTGTTATACAAATTGTTTCTGGTATGGGCATGAGCAATCAAAAGATAAGATGCAAAATTATCTAATTATTTAATAATACTAGAAGACCAAAAAAAAAAAAGATACGAACTAAGCAAATTTATATTTATATAAATCTACATTTATAATATGCTGGAAAAGTCACCAAACTCTGTTCTAAAAGGTCCTATTGCTAATTAACTCATTTAAGATATGACTTCACTGTATTGATATTTCTTATCTATTTGTTTAGACTCTGCTTCATTTCCCAAAAGATTTCAGAACACTTACAAAAATATACACATCACTGAGATTAAAAAGAAAAGTAGGAGAGTTGATCTGGGTGAAGAGAAGATGAAGGTAAGAAAATAAAATACATATGAATAGAGTCAGCGCATGGAAAACTAAGGCTGCAGGTCTCAATACTTTTCCAGCAAGCTGTATTTTCTGTCCCATGCCCAGTTCTGCTGAGAGTTCTTGCCTTCCTAAGTGGCCTAGGGCACTTTTAAGAAGGCAGGGATTGCTTTACCCAACAAAGGAGGAAGAACAATGAGGTATGAGGTACCAGCAGCTGAGTTTGGAAGACACATGCTTTCCCAAAAGAAAAACACTGAAGGAAAAGGCCAGGTGTCCAGAAAGTGGGGACAAACACTACCACCTTATTGAAGCCAAACAGTAAATAAAATGATGACATGTTTTAAAAGCTTAAAATATTTTGTTTCTGTGATACTTTCAAGAATCAGATTCCAAAGAACCTCCAAGCCTTGCTTCTGTTTTTAGTGCTTTCCTGAACAATCTAAGTGTTTTTCCTCAAGGAGCATCTGATAAAAACCCAGATTCCACCTACTGACATTCTGTGCATGCCAAATGGCTTTAATAAAGTGCTTGAAAAAGACTTTTCGTATGTAATCTGGGACTTTGAAGGTCTTGGGCAAACAGGAACGAGCTCTCATGGAACTCCAAGCTGGAGTCCCCTGGCCTCCTGAGAGCCAATGATTACTGATGTCACTCAGCCAATCTGCAGACTTATAAAATACATATATCTTGATATTTGGTTTATTGGGGGATTTTACTGAGAGCCAAAGAAGGCTATTACTACTGCCCAGATCTGGTCAGAGTTTTGACATGAGAAAATTGTTTTTCCTCTTCCTCTAGAACTCAAACTGGAAATGTGTTCATTTAAGTGCTTGGGATTTAATGGTAGCTAATACCTAGATTTCTGTTAGCCTTCAGTCTTTCAAGCCCAGGTAAAAGTACCTGTGTTTTAATCTTGCTCTTGGAGGAGCCATACAGTGAGTTCTAAAGAAACACCTCCTGTCCTTTAGGGAACCTAAAACCAATTGGCTCTTACTGGCTTTACTGGATACCATCAAGTCATTGCTCATCTCCCACTAGAAGAACATTTCTTAAGTGTTAGTTCTTCATTAAAATGTGGCCAGTAAAACTCATTTAGATCACCCAATTTGGTGGAAAACTTTGATGGCGTTAGCTCTTTTTCTCCCCTAAAATGCTGCATCCTACAGAGTTTGGCATGACTTCTGACTACTCCCTATCTGTGATGCAGTGTTTCTTTTTTAATTCAACAAAAACAGAAAAATCATTGCTAAAAATGATATCTTAGAAATTATTTATTATTCAAATAGATGTCTCCATATTATCTTCGGAAAAACTTTAATAAGCTTGTGTTTTTTAAAAAAAGCCTGAGTCGAAGAGATTTTTCCAAATAAGATATAATTTAGGGTTATAAACTATGCACCTAAAATTAAACCAACTAACTATTTTGGTTTGCAGACTCATTTACTTGAAATTGCAAACAATTCTACATTTGTTGCAGGATGATTTATTTAAGCCAGGATTTTCTTCATTCACAGGTTATTCCTGCCTTACATGCGTTTTGTGGAGGAGGTATTTTTGCTGGGGTTTGTTTTGTTTCTTTTACTAAATGGGGAGTAATGTTAGAGATAAATGTAACTGCCTACAAACACTCCAGGGCAGAGTTCAGAAAGAAAGCTTGAGTAAATAACACTACATTTGACAGGACTTCAGAAATTAGGAGTTCTTGGGATGCCAACAAAACAGCATATTTTCTGCAATGGAATGAAAGCTATGGTGCATAAAGCAAATATATCAAATACTGAAAGCCAGTATTTTGATCCATTTCATCAGAGCCTATGCTGTAACTCCCCCCTTTCCCTTAGTACTGGGGATTGAACACAGGGGTGCTTAACCATATCCTCAGCCCTTTGTAGATATTTTATCTAGAGACAGAGTCTCACTAAGTTGCTCAGTGTCTTGCTAAATTCCTGAAACTGGCTTGAAACTTGAGATCCTTCTGCCTCAGCCTCCCAAGCCGTTGGGATTACCGGCATGCACCACTGCACTGGGTTTATACCTGGACCAAGATTCCAGGCCTGGGAAATGGAAGAACTTCCCTGTGAGAGAAAGTAACTGCACCAATACCCTTCTCCATCTCCAGGCTCAGGGGAGCATGGAACAGCAAGCCCTTGTCCCTAGCCAAGGGTGACCTGGGCATTCCACACCTACTCCACCTTGAGTCAAACCATCACCTCCCAACAAGCAGCTGTGATGGGCCATCCACCTCCTCTTCAAGTGGAAGAAGGCAAAATCAACAAGAGCCCCTGAATTCTCTCCATCAAGGATTACCAAACACATGATCTAAATTTTTATTAATTATTATTGATAATGATGACAACATATGTCCAATGTAAAGTCTTAAGAGAACACAGCTCTTTCCCATTAGCACAGGCATCATAAACAAGGCAAAGTCACCTCTCTAACATTGTCTTAAAGCCCTTGTTAGGTTCACAGGCTCAGAGAAAGATGCTTTGAATGTTGTTTATGAGACTATTTCACTTAGAGAATGACATCCATGCCCTCAATATCATTAAGTGGTACATCTTTCCTGCAAGCCCCCCTTGTACCACACATGCAGTTCTGAGGAAACCAGGAGCCCTACCTGGGAGCCCTGGGCTCCTCCCACTATCTCACTTGAGACTGAACTTGCAGTCTCCTCAATCGTGGGTCACAGCCAGCAGCTCTCATATACCTTTTGCCCTTCAACTTAGTCTTCATCCTACAAACTTCACAGCTCCCAACACTTCCTCTCCCAGCTTTTTACTCTTCCCTCCGGATCCCTGAGTTTCCTTTCCAGAAAACCCCCTTCACAAAGTGAAACTTCCTCCCTTCTTGCCCTTTTAATCATTAGAAATCAGCAGTCTAGATGAGTTTCCACCAGAGCTTCTGTTCTTTGTGCAGTGAATTCTAACACACACACACACACACACACACACACACACACTCACACACACACGCCCGCACACAAAAGCACCACCCTGTCTTCTTGTCCTGCTCACCCCTTTCCAAGAGATTTCCTCCTGTCTGCCAGCCCATCTACTCCCCACACCCAAGTCTGTGAGCTTCTCTAAGGCTTCCGTCCTCAGCAAGCTACTAAATTGGGTACACCCAGGTTATGCCAAATGTTGACATGACAGGAGTTCCTGCTCTCCTGACCCCAAGCTTCTGGTGGATATTCTCACATTTCACTTGGAATCAAGAATCCTCTTCCTTGCAACCTGGCTACTATCCTGAATTTCAAAGGGAAAGACTTCTGGTTTGAAAGCCTGACTCCTAGGTAAATTCTGAATTCTGATGTCTCCTTATTTCTTGAATAATATTACACACAGTTATTAATTCACAGTAGTGATCATGTGCTAGATACTAAGCTAAACCTGCTTTATCTCACTCAGGACTCACAACAACCCTATAAAGTAAGATTTCCAATATTCAACAGGTTTTGACATAGAAAACTGATTATGTATTCATATGGGCAATTATTAGCCCCGTTTTACAGTTAGAAAAACTGAAGCCCATGAGACAAATTATTCCCATTTTCTCTCTATTTCTTCCATTAACAGCCTGGCTAAGACCAGCTTTCTCTCATGACATTTTCCTGGCAAATCTGAAGCCATGCTGACTCCAGCCACCCTTGGAATCCGTGATATAATTGAGCAAGCTTTCATTTCTTATGCCCTGGGTGCCCTCTAATCATTCTTTACCAGTGAGTTGTCTCTTCTCAAATAAACTGCATACTTGGCAAAGCTAAGAAACCCCTGTAGGTTTGTCACTTCCCCTTTCTGAGCTATCATTTTCTCACTTATAAAATGATGGTGTCGGAAAGGTCCAGCAGGCCTTCAATTTATTTTTATATCAATAATAAACATGGAAGAATACACTTAATTTTAAAATAAAATTCTTGTATATAAATAAAGTTTACCCCATTTAAGAGAGGAAGGCACGAGGACCATGCCAGCTTTGCATTCTCCTTTCCTTCTTTCACTATCTTTCCTTCCAAAACCATGAAGGAATTGAATTTTGACAAATAAGAAGGTAAACCATCAAGTTCCCTTTTCATCTTTGGGTCCCCATTTCCAATACACCAATGCTCTCAGACTTTTTTATACTGTAAAGATTTCCTCCCTTGTCAACTTCTTCCATCCAGTCCCTCAGTTTTCCAAAGCACCTTCTAAAACATTGCTCAGAACATGTAACTCCCTCAGATACCTACAGTAGCCCCCTATTACCACCATGGAAGGCAGAATTCTAAGGTGGTCCCTGTGATTTCCTGCCCTCTGGACTACAAGTCCTGCATAGTCCCCAGGATTGGTAACATGATAAATTTACTCCCATGATTAGATTATATGTCATGCTTGGCCTTTAAAATAGAGACCCAATCCAGGTGGGCCTGACCTAATCATTTGAGTAAGCAGCAGAGTTTCCTCTGGCTGGTCTTAGAAGATGAAGTCAGAGAGAATTAAAACAGGGGAAAGAATAGATGAGCCCTCCCTGACTTGAAGACAGTAAGGAATTCAAGCAGCTTCTAAAGGCAATAACAGCCAGCAAAGAAACAGGGATGCCAATCCTGAACTCAACAAAGGACCAAATTCTGCAAGAAGCATAGCTTGAAAACACATTTTTCAGCCTGGGACATGGTTCAGTGGTAGAGCACTCCTAGTGTGTTGAGGCTATGGGTTCAATTCCCAGTACTGCAAAAAAAGAAAAGTGAAAATAGATTTTTTTTCCCCAGAGCCTCCAGAAGAGAACTCATCACCCAGGTGACACCTAGATTTTAGTCTACAATAGTGCAGAGAAGGGAGCCATGCTGCACAAAGAAGTGCAAGCTAGTAAATAGGTGTTGTTGTAAGTCGCTAAATTTGTGGTTATTTTGTTACCTTGCATAAGACCTTCAAAGTCTTCCAACGTTATTTTCCAAATTCCAGGCTCAGCCCCTGGATTCATGTACTTCAAGCACCTGCTGAGCGGGGGCTCTGTGCTTTGCCCCTGCGGCTTCCTCAGACAGGTTTGTCTTTTTCACTCACTGAGTTTAGGAACCCTCATTCTTTGCAGACTAGGTCAAATGCCATTCTTCTAGCTTAACCTGGATCTGGTCTCCCTTCTACTCCTGCCTCAGAATGTTACCTTCATCTTTTTTTTTCTTTCTTTCTTTCTTTTTTTGGTACCAGGAATTAAACTCAGGGGCACTTGACCACTGACCACATCCCTAGCCCTATTTTGTATTTTATTAGCGACCGGGTCTCACTGAGTTGCCTAGCACTTGGCTAAATTGCTGAGGCTGGCTTTGAACTTGTGATCCTCCTGCCTCCGCCTCCTGAGCCTCTGGGATTATAGGCATGCACCACTGCGCCAGGCCTACCTTCATCTCTTATCTAGTGAGTTATGCAGCTAAACAGAAGCTCAGAGAAGGTAGGTGCTATACCCAAATTACAGAGTAGAAACTTCATGATAAAGATCTTATTCCATTAAGAGGGAACCCAGGCTGCATGGGGAGGCACAGTGAGCAGCAGAGGCAACTTCTGATTGCCCCTGTTCACTGAGTGGATGTACTTTCCTAGTATTCGCCATATTGATAAGTGACTACATAAGCCTCCTGTTCAGACTTAATGATGGTAATCAATTAACTACATTGCAGTTTTCGTGAACTGCCTGCCTCCTATTTCCAACAATTTCAACAAATTCAATTCCCATCCACATTTCCCATTTGAAACAAATTTAAATAGAACATTATTTTAAAATCAACATTCTAGAATTTTTTATTTTAGGATATTCACCCTTGGGATGACTAGTAATAATTTAATAATCACACTGACCTCTTTTATTCCTTTAATTCTTTCCTTATTGTGCAATTCAATAGAATGGATCAATTCAAAGATAAAATGTTGAGACATCAGGTTTTCTCTCCATGTTTAAAAAAGCAAGAGGAAGAAAAAGGGGAAGATGTGTAAAATGGAACTGGTTACAGGCCAATCTAATTTCAAAGAAATACAAAAGCAGAAAAAAAAATCTTATTGGCTTTTGTTCAATTCCTCTAAATCTGAATCTAATAAGGAAATGGAAGTCCCTGTGATCGATAGGAAAAGTGCCATGCTAGGAATCTACCTGCTTGCCCAAAGGTTCTGGCCTGGTTTCCTTCTGGCCACCTGCAGCTCATCAACCACACTGTACTCCAACCATCCAAGAGGACACTGAAATAAACTCACAATGAAGTAAAAAGGAAAGAAAAATATCCCTCCACCCTAGTATATTTCCCTGAACAATTAGCCACTTTTAAGATATTTATGAACAATCCAGAAGGCATAAGAAGAAAGCAAGTGCTAGGTTGCCCAAGGAACCATGCCATTATTTGCGGAGGCTTCTATTTATTGAGATTGCTGTCATTTTTTGATCTCCATATCATTGCTACATTTAGAAGTCTATTTCCCTAATAACAAAAAGACCACTATGATCTTGCCCCTAAAAGCAAACAGCTAAGAACCAAAGAACATATCTGAATTGAAGGCATCCTGGTGGAGGGTTGGGGAGCAAGATGTATATGTTTTTTACCTTTTTTTTTAATGAGAATACTTGAAATCTACTCTCAGCAAATTTTCAGTATGCATTACAGTGTTATTAACCATAGTCCTCATGCTGCATATTAACTCTCTAGACAGATTCATCCTGCACAATAACTACAGCTCTGTACCTTCTGACACCTTCTCCCTTGTTCCCATTATGGGTGACCAAGTTCTCCTTATTTTTATGCATTTCACTTTTTTAAAAAATCTCACATATAAATTTAGAATAGATAATACTTTTTTAAAGGTGAACTGTAGGCTTGTGTTTTGAATGCATTTGATTTGGATACCCAAAGTTCTTTTATCTAAAGAATTCTATGAAATAAATAAAAATATCATGCTTAAAAGGCTGGCAATTAACAGGTATGGTGGTGTATGCCTGTAATCCCAGTGACTTGAGAGGCTGAGGCAGGAGGATCACAAGTTCAAAGCCAGCCTCAGCAAAAAAGTGAGACCCTAAGCAACTTAGTGAGACCCTATCTCTAAATAAAATATAAAATAAAAGGGTTGGGGATATGGCTCAGTGGTTAAGCAACCCCAGGATTCAATCCCTGGTACCAAAAATAAAGACTGGTGATTATTTGGTACAAGGTTCATCCTTATACTATGTTCATCCTCAGAAACAAGACAGGTTATGATATATTTGAAAGCAATGATTGAACATGGGCTAGAACAAAGAGATGGACTGTGTCTGGGGTTTTGTGAGTTAATAATGTCTTTATATTTATGAGGAAATTTTATTTTATGAAAATAACATGAAAAGGTTGTCATTGCTCATAATATAAAAATATTATATGCCCGATATAAAAATAATATGTTTTCCAGCTGTAATAAGTAGAAATGGTACTTAAGGGCAGATTTGGCTGTACCAAAGTATCAGGACTCATTCTCAACTTTGCTGGAATTCTGCATAAGAGGAGCCAAAAATATTCAGAAGTAGTACTTAAAGGTCCAGTTCAATACACTTGTTTGTAACGATTTTTTTTTTTTTATGCTGTCATTTGGTCATCCTGATGAAATATGTGTAATTTCCTTTTGAATGAATTTAAGTTCAATAAAATCATTGAAATATGATTTAGAACATTGATCAGATAACATTTTAATACTAATTCAGAAGATTGAATTATTATAAACTTAAATTACATATCATTGATCAATAGAGCCTTAACAAAATAATTATTTGAAGAGTTATGTACTAAATATTTTTTAAAGTTTATTGCTTTTTCTAAAATCATTTAATGATGAAAATTTGGTTTCATAACAAAAGCTGAAAATATTAATTCATTAACAGGTGATTCATTTCCCTTTTAATAAGCTAATAAACAATTTTTGGAGAAATTTGTTTGCCTAAAATATAGTAAGCAGAACCACCAGCAAGGAAAGCAATGAATGTAAAATCCCATTAGTCTTTAAAGAATACTTAATACAATCTTTACTAATATAAGTAAAAATCTTAAAATTTTTTCCAGATAAATGCTAGTCACATTTTTAAAATAAATGTTAGGCTAATACAGTCAAATAAAATTTAGAAATGAACAGTTAGAGTTATTCAGAGAATTCTCACCTTACCATAGATTAAAAATTAAAAACTTTTTTGTTGTTCGGATTTCAAATGGTTTTCCAATTTATCATAAACTCAAGTTGGGGGAAGCAGTGAGAAATTCTTCTTGAACATGCCCAGAAAACTACTGCCAATTTTATTTATTTATTTAAAACACTTTTTTAGTAGTTATAGGTGAACACAATACCTTTATTTTACTTATTTATTTTTATGTGGTGCTGAGGATTGAACCCAGTACCTCACACATGCTAAGCAAGGGCTCTACCACTGAGCCACAAACAACCCCAGCCCAAACTACTACCAATTTTTAAAAGCCAATTTATTAGTTCAAAGATTTCTGTCACCTTTACTATTGTCTACCTGGATTCCCAGTTCACTGGTGAGGCTATTTTTAGACTATGACATCCTTGAGAATAGAGCTCGTTTTTTGTTCCTAGAAGTTGGTACATGGCACGCAATTTCTACAGGTCCTCAGAAACTGGTGAATGAGGAAAGAATTGATGAAATTTTTAAAAATCAACAAAGAATTAGAAAATATTGTTCTTTAATATCCCTGGATAGATGTGAACTGTAATTTGTATTATGGAGTAAAGCAGAGCTGCTTTGGATTTTCATGAACTGGATTTTTCCCTAAAACCTAAGTAATGTGAATATCAGCATGAAAACTAATAGTACTGTAGTCATTTTTAATATCTATTCCCACCAATGTTATATAATTGTGGATGATAATAACCCATCATTTGTAGATGTCAAGGATAAATAAGCATTTTGCAAGAAACTTCGCAAAGGTTGGCTTTAATTCTCAATAAGAACCATCAGGGTAGATATTATTACTAACCCCATCTTACAGATGAGAAAAGAAAGGCCTCAAGAGATTAAGTAAATTGCCCAAGTTAACACTATTGTTCATCTGCAAAAAAGAGCCTCCTGTGCCCCTGAAGTCTGAACCACACACACTGCACCCTTAGGTTTTGAAGTTATCCATGCCCTACAATGGCATTAATTTAAATTAATTTTACATAATTTCTTTTTAAAAATACTCTTTAACATAATACTTTTTAAATATTTAAAATTTTATTTTTAACTCGATAAGAACAATTTATTTACTCTCCCTTTAATCAGATGACTCATCCAATTTCATTTTCTATTTTTTAATACATACAGTAAAAAGAGAAAAGAAGCTAAGGACATTGTGTTTAAGCTAACTTTAAAAATAATTATATAGGAAGAGAAACACATACATCAAAGACTTTAGACTCTTGAAATGAACTTTATGATTCTTAATTCCCACATCTGAACCATATAATGTTCCTCTTGAACCCACATACAAAAGCCACACTCAATTTTTGTGGCCAAAACAGTAAACATTTAATTGTTCACTTAATTTCTTTAAAATATATTAATTACATATAAATTCAAATTGCTTGCAAATTAAAATATGCTTGGTTTTGAAAATATTCTAATGAAAAAGCCTCCTTTTGGACCAGACTTTATCACTACATAACAAAAGAATTTTACAGTTTGGCTCTCTCAGTCCATCTGGGATCTCTATTATTATATTTTAATTTTATTAGAATTCATTACTTACATGATTTCTATTTCATATGAACCCAAACCAAAAACTAGTTTAATACCATGTTCCTGGTATCTCAAGAGAAAGTGAGGACATATCAGATCTTATGCATTTATAAAATTCTTTTATTGCTTTCATTTCTTTAAATCTTTCTTTAGGTAGTAAGATTTTTGTTTGTTTGTTTTTATTTTTGTTTTGGTACCAGGGATTAAACTCTGGGGGCATTAGACCACTGAGCCACATCCCCAGCCCTATTTTGTATTTTTATTTAGAGACAGAGTCTCATTGAGTTGCTTAGCACCTCACTTTTGCTGAGACTGGCTTTGAACTCACAATCCTCCTACCTAAGCCTTCTGAACCATTGGGATTAGAGGTGTGCACCACTGTGCCTGCATAGGTAGTAAGATTTTATTACTACTTAATCTACTTAATCATTATTATGCATACCACTTTTTCATAAAAACATCTTTGGAAGGTTTATGGAGAGAGAGAGAGAGAGAGAGAGAGAGAGAGAGAGAGAGATGCGTTGAATATTAGAAAAACAAGTACCCTAAATATCACAGGAAAATCAAGTATATAAAATTTAATTTTATATCATTTCTGCATTCATATACAAGTAGTCCCCAACCTACTAACCAATAGTGTTCCAAAAGCTCACAAGTAAGTCAAAAGACTGAAACACAACAAATTGTCTTCTTGAAGCAACATCATACTATGTGGTTGGGTTTTCATATTAGCCCACAAAAGTTCACTTCCACCCCGAATGCCACTCAACTATCTTACCAATAGTACCAACAGGAATTCTGAGTGTAAAGAAGTGAGGCTTTAAGAGTTATGCCAAAAGCCAGATCAAGTACTTACACAGTAAATTCATTCACTCAACACATAATAATTGAGCACCAAAATGCTACAGAGTGTCAGTTTTACATGTTTTAATTCTGGAATTAAACAGATCTGGTTTCTTAAATATAAACTCGAGATAAAACAATGCCTTGGATAAAATAATATATTTTAGTTCCCTACCTTTTTTTCTTATTTTTACTGGGGAACAAGAAGAAAGAAAAAGTGTTCTTAGCCTTCCTAAAATAAATTGTTGGAGTAAGTCATACTTCACCTGGAAACCCTTGTCTTTACCCATCTGCACTCCCCTCCCATCTCCTGGGAAATCACCTTCCCAGCTCCTGAGCCCAGTTAGCTTTAGTAGGCCAATCACCACAGATTATCTGCCCTAGGCTCTATACCTACCACCTCTCACCCCATTCCTGCAGCTACTAATATCTGCTGGGTACTGAAAGAAAAGCAGATAATATAAATTAAAAGCTATCATTTTAGTAATTAAGTTTTTTCTTTTTAAAGAAAAGTTGGTTAGCCTCAGTAACTTTCTAATTTGTATTCTTTTTAAGATAGCATAAGAGCTAACATTAAAAAAAATCAGACGGTGTACATTTGGAAAAAGTTTGGGGACAGGAAGACTATCATTCTTCTATCCATTTATTCAGCATCTATGGAGTGCCAACTGTATTCTGGGATAGATACATGATGGAGATGAAGTATGAGCATGTCTTAATAGAGCCTCAAGTTCATCAGGGAAAACAGAACTTGTTCAAGCTTGATGAACATTTCCAACAGGCATTAATAAATATTATTTAGAGGGTGCGAGTACATGCTGTGAGGAATCATGGAGTGAGATGGGAATGCAAAAGACAGGGAGCTGACCTGGCCTGAGGTGGCAGTAAGACGTCCCAGGTCTCTCCTATACTGGAAGTCCTACAAAGACAGGGACACAGTCTGTCCAAACAACCTCTAGCCTCAAGGGCTCAGAATAAGTTCCCAGAGTAGGCACTTAGTTAAAAATACGTAGAAGGGGAAAAAAGACAGTTAATTTTAGGCTAACACCTGAAGGATGAAAGAAAATTATCTGAATGAATTAGGATTAGAAGTGAAAAAAGTAGAAACACTGGGGCTCCTTGGCAAATTTAAAGAAGAAAAGTAAGGAGTTCAAAGAAGTGAGCAAAGGTTAGATCAAGTTGGGCCTGGGGCTTTCAGGATGTGTAAAAAAAAAAAATTTTTTTTTTTTTCCTGAGACTGAGATGGCCTCTCTCACCCAGAAACACAATTTGGATTCAGCTTCACATGACCATCCTTCACAACAGTTTTGAGAGGTGTCACAAGGGTTTTGTTGTGGGAGGTCAAGAGGGAGAGTAGGGATAGCCTCCCTGTGTAAGAAAGATGAGTACCTTGGGCTATTGAGCTCTAGGGGCAGAGCTCCCATATCGATAGAAGAATGAACCTTTAATGAATAAATAGACCATGGATCTTCAAGTCTTTTGCCTATGTGTCTTCCACGAAAGAAATATCATTCTGTGAGACCTTCAGAAGTTCAGATTGCTATCTAAGCATGCTAGGAGAGTTCACTGAACAAAAGCCCTGAAAACAAAAACTATTTGCTCCTGAATTTATGGATATGAGCAAGTGTGCAACGTGTGTGTGTGTGTGTGTGTGCGCACTGAGAGAGAAAGAGAGAGAGAGAGAGAGAGAGAGAGAGAAATAGGAGAAACAGAGAGAGGGAAGAGAGGGAGTCTTGTCAGAGGGCTGGCTTTAGAAGAAAGGAGGATTACACACTTCACTGTTCAAGGGTGACAGAGAGAAAACGAGGCTGGCACCAAGCAGGAAGCCCAATTCTGTCTGAATAAAACACTACACATTTATGCAAGCCCTGGTACCCGATCTTTTATCACAAACTATTTTGATTGCATAGAAAGAAAAGCACTAAGTAAAAATTATTTACTCTGGGTCTATTGTGAAAAGAACAGATTAACTCCCTAACACTTCGTTCTTTTTGAAGGTGTATTTTCTACCTTCCCGGTATGATTTATATTAATGAGAGGTTTAAAACAGGTTTTAACTTAAGAATGATTGCTGATGGTGAAGTGCAGTAATTACACACCTTATGACAGGACACGTGAATGGCTCATACAAGAGAACTGCATAACATGCCAAGCTAATCCTCCTTGCATAAAAAGGGAGAATACTTTGCAAGCTGGCCGATTTTAAGCTCCAGTTAACAAAAACCCTTTTTGTTGGAGTCTAAAACAAGAATGGGTTAACAAAAGCAAGAAGGGAAAAAAAAAATCTCATTTTTTTTCCTTCTTCACAAAATATAGTATTACAGGACTTAAAGGTTTTGAAAGGCCACGATGTGGCTGAAAGACTTGAGAAAGGAACAAGGTCTTCGCCAACAACAACAAACTTGAAAGATCTCAAGGTAAAGCGGAGTCTCTCATCGGGATGGAACATTATGATTTGATTCTAGCTTTTTGCTGTTGTTTCTTTCTCTTCTTTTTTCTTTTTTTTAATGAGGTAATGGTGTAGAGAGGGAAGGAGCTATGATCTATGGCGAGGTGAGGATGGAATGGGTTCACGAATGTTAAAAAGGAAAAAACCTTAAGCCAGGGTGGGCGAGTCAATAGTGTTTGTGCCATTTCTGCATGGCTGCGTTTTCTCATACAAGAGCCACTTCTGGACAATAATGAGACCCTGTAAAGCATCTGCTTAGGGATTATGACCCCGTCACACTGAGAATGTTCAGTTAGCACAGAGTAGCCATGAGCTTAACTCTGTGCATGCCTGCCTTCCTGAAGCAAAACACACAGGATGCACAGTGGTCCTAGATGCTTCCAAAATCATTTGCCACTGGGAAAGAAGACATGTGGCTCCTGCAACACCATCTTTGCTGAAGGAACGAAAAAATACATTTATAAAGGCTACCAGGTTCACTTTACCCCGTCTCAGAACTTCAGACAAAAGACAGGAAGACTAGAAGTTGGCAGAGGTGAGGGTTGAAGTCTGATGTTCCGTTTTAAAGTTGTCCAGCTGTGGGTGTGGCTCAGTGGTAGAAAGTGGGCTTAGCATGCAGGAGGCACTAGGTTCCATCACAGCACCAAAATAAATAAAACATAAAGTTTTAGAAAGCTAAAGAGGAAGCCTCACGATCAAATTTTATTTTGAAGTGGATATCACCTTGGAAACTATAAAATGAGAAATTTAAGGAGCAGGATCCTTGTATATTCTTCTGTGACTCCAAACTGAAAGTATCCTAAATTGCAACACAATCCTACAATTGGTTGAACTATTTATCTTCTTTTATTTAAACATTTCACTTTGTTTGCCTGTCTTCTTCAGCTACAGTGGTCTATGATCATAGAAGCAGGAGTGCCCACCACCTATTGCAGGCCTTCGTAAAGCAGAGTCAAGGGCTGCCAGCTCTTGTCTGGCATGCTCAGCAGGACAGGTCAGGGGGGCAACTCTGCCTCTGGCTCCTTCCTTCTGCTAACACATGCTGCACTTGCTCCTAACAGGATGGAGCAGAAAGTTATCACTTTGTAAAAAAAAACAAACAAACAAACAAAAAAAAAACCAAGGCAAAGAACAGGAAGTTTAAATTGAGGCATTTGCTAAACAAATGGTATTATCACTGCTCTTAAAAGATCCCTTATAGACACAAAGACAGAAAATATGTTGAAAATGTGAAATCCACAGAAACATACCTCTAAATATTCTTCTTCTAAATGCAAATTAAAATTAAACCATTTGTATCTCTTCATGAGTAACAGGGAGCTAAAATTTCTAATGTGAAGGAATTTTTCAAAAAAAAATTTTTATCCCAAAATTTTTCATGAAAAACGCTTAAAATTTATCATAAAAACTGTGGTAAAGTTTGAGATCCGAAGTCAGCTGTTTTGCTGTTATTCTTCAATATTCATTTGCAAATTGCATATATTGGAAAGTGAGCAAATGTACTAAGGCAGAATTAAGTAACTTGTAGTATGAGTTGAAATATTTCAGCTTAATTCTAGTCTATCAATTTAGATATGAAATAATGGCCCAAAGGGCACTTTTGTTATTATCAGCAGTCATCATTTTCAAAAAGAATATGTCTGTAATTTATAGGCCATCATACATACATAAAGCATCTATTGGTTATAATGACTACAGCAAGAATCAAGGGTAATGCTTTATTATTATGTTACATGTCAAGGAAAGGACGTCTAAGGAACTTCTTACGACTCTTGAAAAATCCAGATTGAAGTCTGAAGTCCTTTGACTCATTGAACTATCAAACTTAGGAGAAATTATCCTAGGGTAAAATGTCAGAGGATTACTCTCTAGATTGGATGGTAGAGAGATTAGCATCCTCAGCATCAAACATAGATCACAAACCCACGTGCAGCAGGAGCATGTGAAAAAAGAATGCTGGGTAGGATAATCACATTTAAGAGAGAGGCTACCTCCTGGTGTGGGAGGATAAAAGAAAAAGGCTGGAAAAAAGAGGCATGCATTGTATATTATTAATGGTTTTTACATTTTACTTATTTTTTAAACTTAGTCATTCATTTAAGATGTACTTATTTTTAACTTACGCAAATTTAATTGAAATTATATTTCTTAAACACGGTGATAGATGCTTGTGTTTGCTGAAGTATTTAATTTGCCTTAAATATTTCAAAATATATTAAAAAAAACAGATCCAAGATTATTGGAATAGAAATAACCAGGTGAAGCCACTGGATTAAGTAATAGTAGGAGACGAAAAAGAAAAAAATAGCTTTGAAGATTACATTTGGTCTTTTTGAACAGACCTAAAATCGTCTACTTTTCTAAACTTTAAATATTTTGCTATTTGTGGGTTAGGACCTTGAGGGCTTCACAAGTGGTAGGATTTTTAATAAATAAGTCTATTGAGGATAATGATCATTTTATTCAAATGTCATATAGCTGAAATGCAACATGAAGAAAAAGCACCAAGCTCAGAAAAAAAGACATCACAGATAGTTTAAGAGTTTCCATTGGGAATTTATGAGACCAAATATCAAACTGATTCTTTTGAGGAATTCCTGGAACGTGTACCTCCACTCGCCTACTGAGGTTTCAGCTTTATTGACCTTCCTCAAGTTCCTCAGCTCTCTCAGGGCCTTCATACTTGCTGTTCCCTCTTCCGGGAACACTACCGCCCTTCCTGTGGTTAACTTTCATTCTGGAAGTCTTCCCTGTTCTGTATGGGTCTCTTTTTTTTCCCCCATAACTCCATATATTTTCCCACTGCAGCCTTTTCTAGATCTTATCAAACTTTGCCAATTACTTCTGATCCATCACAATTACTAGAGATATACTGTTTCATGAAGCCAAGGACTGTGACAGTCTCCACCTTTGCATTTCCACTATCTACACATCCACCAAACGCCTGCCTGAGCGTCATGACTGTTCCAACATCTCTCCACTTTCTGCTTCCATTTAAAGGACACACAGAATATTTCCACTGCATCTATCCCCTAGTACCAGGAAATATATAGGTATGTAAATGTGTGTATGCCTAGATCTGCGCGTGTTAACATACATGGTTGTCAGATGAAAGAGTCACACAAAACAAATGGCCTTCTTATATTGCCTGACTAGTATACCAAAGTATGTGTTGAGTGTTGAAAGAAGCTGCTAACAATAATGCTCTATATTTTATTCCTTTAAATGCAGGCCGGGAAAACTTTTAATAAAAAGATCTGCAAAGGATGCTGTTTAAAGCTGGGGAGGCAGATGGATGGAGGAGAATGAGTTCCGTACTTAGGACCTCTCAATACTGTTAGCCTGACCCAGCTCCTTAGTGGCTATGGGAGCCTGTGGGAGACCTTACTTCTGAGGGCCTCCGGTTCCTTATCTGCAAATGATTAGATTAGATAATAAAGGCAACAACCAAGTTTATAAAACTTTTGGTTGATAATTTTGACATCTCATCCTAAAAAAATCCCTGTGGGTTCTCATGTGTTTTAATGTCAGCTTAATATAAAACTATTATTTAGTTATATACCATTAGCTAACTAAATCTAAGAAGTAAATGTGTTCAGATAATTAATTTTTTGCTTTTAATTAAAAAAAAAGAGCACTGTTGTAGTGTTGCAGACAGAGAAACTGTAATCTTTTTTTTTTTTTTTAAGTTGGACACAATACCTTTATTTATTTATTTTTATGTGGTGCTGAGGATCAAACCCAGCACCTTGCGCGGGCTACACAAGCACTCTACCACTGAGCTGCAAACCCAGCCCCAACAACTCTAATCTTAAATGTGCTGTTGGATTACAGTTAGGTGCTAACTTGCCTTCAAAGAAGTCACTCTCCTGTGTTTGGATGCTGCCTAGAAGCAGCACTAGGGCCTGACATGAAAGGTCCAGGGGCTGGCTGTATTTGTACAAGGAGGGGAAAAGAGTCACCTGAGCAGTAAATGTTCTGCCAGAAGGAAGGCAATCCTGGTTAGACTCTGCTGCCTACCCCCAGCGCTGGAGCTTCAGCTGTGTGCTCCACAACACAGAGGTTTTAATATCAATACTACCAGAAGCTCAAAGCACTTCTTTAAACTTACAATAAAGAGTAAATGACTGATATTATATTATTTCCTAAAAGCGGATTTTGATGGAAGACAGGAGTCTGGACACCAATATAAAGCATACACTAGATATTTTTAAGCCATAGCAATAATTATAAAAGAATAATCACTACATCTCCATGTTGTATTCCTATAAAAAGTTTCTTAATGAAGACATACATACAGCTTATAGATAATATTATTTTACAGGCAACTGCTTGCTAAAAGCTAAAGTAAATCATCACCCTTATGAATTTAAGGTTTTCTAGAATGTTCACTCTGGCTTCTGCTTTTGACTTTATTTTTCAAAACTGACCATAAAATAAAAGTTTACTTTTACAACTTATCTTTACCTTCCAGAGGAAGCACTTCTTGATTTCATCTTGCAAATTCTGTTGTTAATAATCTTTAGTGATTGGGACAGAATCAAAATTGATTATTTGAATGCTACAAGCTGCTTATGCTTGTGGTTATCACAAAACTCTACTATAATCAAAATACCCCTGTCAACTGGGTAAGAAGCTGATATGAAATATCCATTTCACCTCTCTAGGGTTAGGACAATGCATGTAGAAATGTATGGTCACTTAAAATCACATTCATACACAGTAGAACTAACTGAAGTAAGAACTCACTATTCTCTCTCAATAGACCAAGCGGTCCTCACTTCATTGCTTGAATAAAATTCTAGAGAATTTTTTGGATTCTATTTAATGAATGAGGATATATTTTTCATGTGGTGTCATTGTTTTACTACTTCCCATGTTTATTTGGACAGATTCATAGCACTGGGTAGGAAATGTATTGGTTGGCAACTTCAGTTTTGGAAGAGAAAGTAAACACATGCTGATTAGCAAACAGTAAACTCTACTGTGTTTAATTTTGGCTTCTCTTAAAAAAAAAAAAAATACAAAAAAAACCACTATTTGGTGTTGTGTTCCAAGTAGGAGCATTTGTCCCTAAGTTCTTTCCTAACCCCTTACTGGAGGACTTCCAGAATGACTCTCATTTTTTCCTTCTTCTCCTAACACCAGTGGCAAACGCCAACATTGTTTAAGAAAATACGTGTGCATATGGCACCCTCCTAGCACAGATTTGCCATCCAGTTGAACAGTAGGGCCACTAACCCACACAGACTAAACTGCAAAATTATGAACTGCACAAACATAAACAATTGTTTCCAGCCCTAATAAATTCAAGGTAAAATCACACTTTTGAAATTCCTAGAAAGATTACTTGACTGAAAACTATCAGGTCTGAGAACCAACATTGGCAAATATGATAATAACTTACCATTTCCAACACTCTCTTTAAATCCAGTCTCTCTCATTTATCTCATTTCTGGATTAACATTGATCCTAAGTTTCTTTCAGACTTTAGCCATTCTTAGCCTTCTTGGCATCCCCACTCTGGAGGACCATCACAAGCATCATCACATGCTTGGAAAACCTTGACAAGCACTGTCCCCCTGGGCACACGGCTGCTGTGGTATTTTTGTAATACATGCATTTATACATGCATGTATAAATGTTCTTATGCAGCCTATGGAAACATTTTAAATTTTCTTCAAAAAAATTGGGGCTAAAAGAGGTCAAATTAGTGTTTGACCTCTTTACTACTCAGCATTACTACTCATTATTTAGACGCCCATGATGCTTCTTGGGTGTGCAAAATTTTGTCTCCATTTAAGAAATGGAAAAGCTGAGGTATCCACAAGTCCAATAACTCACTGAATTGCCCAATATAAGAAGCTAGCACTATGTTTTGATGGTCGATACTGTTTTTTTTATTGACTAAATATTTACTGTGAATCTCCAAGGTTGCTCACAGTATTAGGCATACACATGCATGTACACGGGTTCTATTACATTCTAGGACCTAGAAAAAAAAAGGTGCAAGATGATCAAAGTCCTAACTTACATCAGGTGTACAAGCTAGCAGGGGGAGGAAACATTAAACCAAGAAACAAATGAATACAAAGGCTTTGTGTGGTGGTACATGTCTGTAATCCCTGTGACTTGGGAGACAGAGGCAGGGGAATCCCAAGTTCAAGGTCAGCCTCAGCAATTCAGCAAGATACTCAGCAACTTAGCAAGACCCTGTCTCAAAATAAAAACTAAAAAGGACTAGGAATATAGCTCAGTAGTAAATACCCCTGGGTTCAATTCTTGATACCAAAAATATACATATATCTATATTTAAATGAGTGTCAAGTAGCCACAGGGCCAACTGTACAGCAACAGAGGAAAAGAGGGGTAGGGTGGGAGGAGGTAGTAGATACAGTGGGAAGAAAAGTTCTCTTGGGACACAGGTAACTGGAGTAGACCTTGGAATGAGGTAAGGGTGAAGGGCTATCTGCAGCCACCTGAGGAAAGAGGATTCCCAGCAGCAGAGTACCTAAAGGCTCAGGAGTACTGGGAGTGGTGAGCTGTCAGAAGAGAAAACAGGCAGAGTGTGATCCAGGTAAAGGGGAGAAACGGGGCCACACTGTTCTGCACCTAGAAGTCACCACTGAATGTAAAGGCTGCAAACATAAGTGACACTCCTCTAGCCAGTCAGACTTGGGCAAGGAGTACTATGCATAAGGCACATTAACAACTAACTGCACTAAAAGTGCATGTTTCTCTCCCCCACCGCACTAAGGCTGTGTGCACAAACAGATGGAAGGGCGCAGGGACCAAATTTCATACACTCTAGGAAACATTCACATCGGCTGATCCAGTCAAATACAAAGAAGTTGCTAAACAGCATCTAGTACCTCAGAGCAACTGAAAGCATTTCCGTCTGTGAAGCCCTGCAGCTGAGGGCTCACATCCGCCTGCTTCAATCAGTTCGTTTCCAAACAAAGGTAGGAAATGGCTGCATCCTAGGATTTCATTGTGGACTCGTGAGTCAGTGCTTTGGAACTTGGTATCTTTGGGAGTGAGTGTCTGTTCACCACGTCTCTTGCCACAGGGGGAAAAAGGTACAGATAAACAGTAACACGATTTCACCCAACTGAGATATAAATCTATGGGCCCCTCCACCCTTCTCCTCAAAAATAAGTGAATGAATGAAGGAAATTCAGTTCCTGCTTTTTTTTTTTTTTCCCTTTCCCTCTTTTTTGTTTCCTAATTCCCAGCTCTCCCTGTGTCTCCTGAATAGCACAAGGTCAACCAATGGTGAAAGCACATCACAGGATAACTACTCAAAAGCACACAACCCAATTTATAATAGGGAAAGGAGCTGCCTGTGAAGTTGAAGAGTCTTGGTAACACATCCCGTTACAACAGGTCCTAAGAAATTCAAATTAAGAAATGTGCCCTGAAGAGCAAAAGGACACAGGGAAACAGAAACTTATCTTTGAAAACTACTTTTTTTTTTTTTTTTTTTACACAATGGTCATGAAGAAAATAATACATATATTCCAATAAGTCTTTCTGTTAAAAATTTCCCATCATTTCTGTACCCACCGTGTACAGGGAGCCAAAGTAGAAAGTAGCACATGTGTATTTTATTTTATTTGTTTTGTTTCTAAATGAATAGGTACAGAGGTACACTTAACTACAAACTATTTCTGTCAGAGAAAGGAGCAGCAACTACTGAATAATACAGCTCTCCCATTTCTGGTGAAAGTTACAGAAGGAATTACTTACTGTATCTGATCTAATATCACAACCAGTTATTATCTGTGATAGAAGAGGGAAAGAAAAAAGATAAGGAAGCAATCTTTAATGAGAATAAGAAGGGCATACCTTAAGGTATATATAAACGCCCATCCAACATCAACCAGATTACTTCATAAAGTCACCCATGTGATCCTTGTGGCATAATCACAAGAAGCCTACATGATTATAAGGACAGAAGCTGAGAAATGGGATATTTCTATCTAAGAAAAGTACAAATTCTTTTCAGAATATTGGAGAAATCTGGTGTTTTCTACCCAGGCAGAATGGATTGTGAAAACAGTGAAAAATATCCTCCAGAGAGACAGAGTGAAAGAGTTTATGTGTTAAGGAGAATATTACATTTCACTTTTCCAATGTAGAAATAAACTGAGAAAAATTGAGAGGGGGTGGCAAGGATGGAGAGGAATAAGATCATAAAAAAGGAATGAGTAAAAATGTAATAATAAAACAGGAATGTAGTTTTCACTTACATTAGGGTTTTTTTCCCTCCATTAAAAATTATACCTTAAAGTTCATTACTCTTGACGATATTGCCAATTTTTCAAATAATACACTGGTCAAGTTCCAAAATCTCATTACACATATAAATTGCATGTATAAATGTTCTTGTGCAGCCTATGGAAACATTTTAAATTTCCTTCAACAAAATCGGGGCTAAAGTTTGGAAAAATTCCTAGAGAGTAAAATCAATCTATCTACCTACCTACCTACCTACCTTTCATTTTCTTTTTCTCTCTCTCCCTTTCTCTCTCTCTTTTTCTCTCTCCCTCCCTCTCTCCCCCTCTCCCCCTCAATAAGGATTATATTATCCCACAGTATATCCTGCCATATATCTTTATGCTCCAATTTCCTACCTATTTCTCTATTCAGACATGTATAATGCTTCCATTTTGAAGCATATGGCAGGGGAGCCAAAAGAATTTAAATTGCCTTCAAAATGTGCATCGCATCATAAATGGTGTGAAAAAGATCTTACTATTCATCTCTCAACTTGGAGCATAAAGCAAAGAAGAAGCAACACAAGACTGCTTCAAACTTTGTCCAAAAACTCAACAGCTTCACTTGTTTATAGAGGTACAAAAAGTATGCGACACAGTTTATAAAACAAGAACGATATACTGTATGCAGAAGTAAAGTTAAAAGCAAAGTATGGTAACAGCCCTATCTCGTTACAAACACTTGGCAGCATGTCCAAAGTACCATGGTCAAAAACATGATACCGTCTGCGTTGTGCTTCTGCCAGAAAGCACTCCCTAAGTCCAAGTCTCTTTAGCCATCATCACCACCTCATTTGGCAATCTCTCCCAAGCCTCAGTTCATCTACTCAAAATTACTCCACAGAAACAGAAAGCAGACAAACTCTCTAGCTTTGTAGGCTGCAAGTATCACAATAAAGTAGCACTGGCCAAGTGACAGTGTAAGATGCAGCTCTAGGTTAGAAAGCCAGGAACAACTACACTCCATCTGCAAGGCTTATTTGTGTGTCAGGCTGAGTGTGGGTGTCTTGCCATGGGTAATGCAGGGCTTCCTCTCTACTCTCACAACAATTCTAAAGGGTCTTTCTGAATCAGCAGCAGCTGACCGAGAAGGTGCATGGGGAGAATACACTTTGACACCAATTACATTTTAGGCAAAGGAGAGGCAAAGTTACTGGGCGATTACCTGTCATATAACCATTTCAGGGATGGGCTTTAGGATAATTTCTGAACTTCATAGATGGCATCCCCAGCTACACATGCATAGAGTACCAGGCCAATATCAAGGCTAGGCAAATAGGAGAATATGCATCAAGCCTTTGGTAGTAAATAGAACATATCAATAGGTTCAACCTATTCGTACATGGAGCATTGATAACTAAAACATGGCAATGAGTAATACAAAAGTATAAATGTGGGATTGAAAAGGTAAGTGATGGAAAAGAACCAACTGCATGAATTATTAATCTTCTTTGGGCAAGTAAGCAGTGGCTTCTGAATTTTCTTCAATATACTCTTCTCCAAGGTAGCATATTACATAATTCAAAAACACAGCTACTCTGATCTTAAGTTTACAGCTTGCCATATTTCCTAGAAAATAAACAATAATTAACAACAAATCTCATAGTTGTTTTCCCCCCTCTCTTCTCGTCAAAAAACCTTACACTTTGAAATGTAGATACATAAGCCACTTTTGGATCAGGGCCCACAAACATATGTTTCCAAAGGAATAATATGTACAGGTTAGTCTGGTGTGTACCAGATGTAAGAAAAATCAAATTCAAAAACAAAAATATCAGTATTCAACAGAGAAATGCATTTTAATTAAATCCCCTTCTTCCTCTCCTTATAGATTCAGAATCTGAGAAAACCCATCGCAAGTATAACTTTTTAACATTTTTCCTGGAAAAAAAAAATTCTCAATTTTACTCATGACTCTAAATTCCTTATACATAAGATCACAAAGATAAGATGGTCATTTATAAACAGGCCTCTCTGAGTGGGCCTCCTACCATATGCTTGTATTCAACCAAAAGAATTTGTATGAAAAGGCCAGAAAAATTCCAAATGTAGAACTTATGAGGAAAACTAGTTAGAACAAGGTTACAAAGCCCACGTCTGTATCAGACCTCTAATATGCAAAACCTCTATTGTCAAAAACCTTAAAATTCTCTGTAATCATAACTAGCAAGGCATAATTTAGTTGAGCATTCTGAATACAAAATGAGCTTATTATCTGCACATTGAAATAATTTATGTATTCTCTTCTCAGATACGGGGACATGCATGAGAGTATTAAAAACAAGCTACAAAAATACCTATACTTTAGAAGTTTGAAGAGTCCAAAGTTTGAGATGCATCTCTACCTTTTCCAGTGCATTCCTACAAGAATTCAGTCAGACTTCCAAAAGTTATCCAGAAAGGTCCAATAGGAAGAAATACACTGGGGAATTGGCTCACCCTTGTCTAACCTGTCCAGGGCATCATGATCTCTCCCCTGGTTCTATACATCAGAGATGTCACTGTAGTGAAAGCCAAGTTTTAATTTAGAATTTAATAAAAATTGATTAAGCATCACAGAGCACAAACAAAGCTGCTCCATAAATCTTTCAGCCCTTTTTGTGCAAGGAAGAAAGCAAGCACTGTCTGCTGAAGCAGATGACAGATGCTGGCTTAAAGATAAGTATTATTTATACTTCTGTACCAGATTTCTTCTTATGCATATCTTATCATGCATGGGTATATGATCAACAAAGCAATTATTTTATATCAGTCAAAGACGTTCAAATGTACTCTGGCTCCATGGGAATGCTTTAAAGAGTTCAGGCCTAGAGTTCAATTAAACCAAGATGGAGAGAAAAGAAAGTTTTGAAAGAAAAACAAATATTGAAATGGTTCTTATTTGAAATGTACTTTCACACACAGGCTAATGAATATATATGCACTGAAAATAACTTTGTTCTGAACATATGCCTATGCATTTTAAATAAATGATGCATGTTTGAAAGATAAGAGGGTTTACCAAATCTAAACACATCAAGATACATCTATATTAAACTGCAGTTATTTCTACAGTATGTCGGTTAGGAGACAGCACCTTGAAAGAGATCCAATGGTTATGTAAAGAGATAGCTGATTTAACCAATCTGTGAATATTTCAGTCACCAAGACTATAGTTTAAAATTTTAAATCTCATTCTTTCCCTCCTTATAGGTACACAATCTATGAAAACCAATCACTTGATGGAAATTCCCAAAGGGTACTTTTTTTTTTTTATTTAACTTGTAACATATAAAGTGAGGAAAAGATAACCAATGATTGAAAAGGAAAGTAAATGCAACTTATATTACCTTTTCAGAAAAATAATATTTTGCATTATAAGGTCTTTTAAAGTGAAGAATGTGGCAATCTGCCTGTGATTCCGAAACAAATATGAATCAGTAATAGAAACCACCAGGTGGGGAGAGCCATGCTCACTATGGTCTTAATCCTCCTCCTCCACCCCAGTTCCTATGCCCTCTACAATGGGGGACAGTTTGGGAGTGAGTCTTGGTTTTTCTGTTTTGTTTTGTTTTATGAGGAAATACAAACTAAAGAAAAAACAAATCTTTAAGTCTAGCCAGAAAATCAACCTGTGGTTAAATTTATCTAATTAGGTTTAACACAAACACTGTGCTCATCCATCTCTTTTATATACTCTCTTATCCTTCATGTCCCTTAGCATTTTTCTTTGTAAAAGTTCTTCCAGAGAAATACCAGCCTCCTCTCATGCTAAAAGGCAGAGACATTCTGCCACTCCAAGGCCAGGAAGTCCCCAGCAGGGAGGCTTGGGGAGGGCTCAATGCCGTGGGTAAGTCCAGGCCAGAGTCCCTGCTGCTGGAGGGCTTCCTGCAAAGGGACAGAGGAGGCTTAGCCAGCTGCACACACACACACACACACCCATGCTCTGAAATGGCACTGGTAGCAAAATTAAACTGTCTGGTTTCTTGGAAATTACTGTATAGCTATCTCTTGGGAATTAGCAATGCACTAAAATAGGATACACAAATCAGTACTTTTATGTTGTAACGCTAATCTATCACATGCAATAATTTATCTTTCCTGAATTATATATGAAAGCACATCCATAAGAGTGCAGCAATTATGAGCAAATATTTTCAGGAATTGCTTTTGTGTGTGTCTCTTAAGCATGCAACTCCACATGGAAGCACTCAACAAAATAATTGCTTAAAAATATTCAGGATTCTCTTTCCTATTTAAATAATTCTCCTTATTATATAAAAATTCAGGTTGCACAACATAAGCATATGAAGTTTGTAGAGGAAATGGTAGATAAGAATGGTTTTTAAATGATCTTATAATAGAAAACAAAGTTAAAATATATACCACATACTAATGTAGTCGGATATATTACAGTCACTAATATATTTTGAATCAGGGGATTTAAATGAGCGAAGTTCAAACAGCGTGGAACTCATCCACATATTCTCTCATTCAAGGAAGAAAGGATTTTGTCTTCTGGGTTAATGGAGATGGCTGTGGTGAGTTTTACAGATAACTTTAATCTCCAGTCTCCACAGATTTCCACCATCACAAAGTAAAATAAATCCTCATTATTCTTTGCAGCATACCAAAGTTCACATCATGCCCATTTCCAATACTTATTGGCTGTTTGGCCCTGGACATGCAACTTGACTTCTCTGAGTTTGAATTTGCAGATCTGTTTAAACAAGGAAAACAGGCTTAAAAGTTTGACACAAAGGACATGTCAGAAAAGCACTTAAGAAAATGCCTAGAACATAGTAAGTGCTGAAAAAACTATAAATATTATTCCTGTTGTTCTTGCTGCTGCAATTGTCATTATTACAAAGTACTTTTATGATAAAATGTTCTAGCTATAGACAGACTAGCATGTGCCTTATTTCTCTCCTTTTGGATCCCATGACATTGAGTGGCCTGATTCTGTTTCTATTTATCAGACTTCTTTCTCACTTACATTCTCCTTTAACTCCAATTCTTCTGCCACTTCCTTAAGTCAGCATTCCCCAAAACTGTACCCCTGGCTCTTTTTCTCCCCCTCTTCAATCTCAAACAAACTTTGGCTTCAAAGGTTGGGGATAACAACAAAGCTTAGTCCAGATTGTATTTTCATTTGCCTGCTATACACTATCATTTGGAATGTCCCCATCTGAGGGGGGGAGGGGAATAACTAAACAACATACCTCCAAATGCAGTGGTTCTGTCTCGGTTAAGGAAATTTTAACATTTACCTGAATGACTAATTAGAAGTCTCAGAATCATCCCCAAATCTTCCTCCCTTGCATCCATAATAAGCCTTCCCCATTCTATTCCTACCAATGCAGTCTTGCCCATGTCCTTGCTTCTCTCCTGACTTTCACAGTAGCCTTAGTCAGCTTAGTTATGTTCAACAAATATAAACCCTTACAATGGGCCAAGCACTTTACACTGTGCATGCAAAACAGATCAAAACAGAACAACCCGTAAAAAACCCACAACCCCTTCTCTCAAGGTCCTTCAAGTCAAGGAGTGGGAGAGATGTGTAAACACATCATTATCCTCTGATGTTACACCAGCAATAATAGTTACACATAAATTGTAGAGGAGGGAGTGATTATTCCATCTAGACAGGTCAGGAAAGACTTTACTGTGGATATCTCTCCAGAGGAATGTTGAAGGATAGACAGGAGGAGTTTGGCAGTGTGCAAAGAGAGGGAAAGGCATCCCAGAAGAGAGGGATAGCATGGCTGGACCTCCAACTCTAAGCTCTCTAATTAACTCTAATTAATATATTTAAAAATTTTGCTTGTCCAATCTGGGCGCAGTAGTATACGCCTGTAATCTCAGCGGTTTGGGAAGTTGAGGCAGGAGAATCACGAGTTCAAAGCCCGCCTCAGTAAAAGCAAGGCACTGAGCAACTGATGAGACCCTGACTAAAATACGAAATAGGGCTGGGGATGTGGCTCAGTGGCCAAATGCCCCTGAATTCAATCCCCGGTACCCAAAGGGGAAAAAAAATATATTTTTTGCTTGTCCAAAACCCAGACCTAATTATGATACTTTCCCTTTTCCTTAAAATATTTAAAGGCTTTCCATTGTCTCCAGAAAAGAAATCCACATACTTTGCATCGGCAGGGCACTTGGATTCTGGACTCAACACATGGGGCGGCAGTTTCCACTGGTCTCCAAGTCCTCAGGATTCAGCTACCAAACCTCAAAAGTCTGTCTTCCCACCACCAGAATGCTGTTCTGCCTGTCACCTGTGCAATCCCATGTACCCTGTGATATCAGCATTCAATTCCATCCTGCTGAGCCCTCCCTAAGGGGCCTGTGATCCCTTCCTCCTGAAGTTTCTATTCCTTTGTTGATACATGCATTCCACACACCTCACACTTGGGTCATAGATTGAATGCCTTCATTCGTCATGTCATTTTAGAAAATCTTTTGCACAAACTGGAATTTCCAATGAGTAACTTAAAATTACTTCACCCCAAATTAATAAATATAAGAAATACCCTATTCCAAATTTTATGTGGGGTAAGTCCTAAAAGTTCTAACAGTCCTAAAGGGCTATTGAGAAAGATAGGTAAAAGGATGATTCCTATAAAGCCACTGAAATCATACTGCTCTGGATTGGATGTTGTGTGCCTCTCACCCATTCCTATGATGAAGTCCCAAACCAAATCTGACTGAACTGTGAGACAACCTTCACGGGGGGTGATAAAGATTAAGTGAGTTCAGAAGTGTGGGACTCTGATACAATAACTTTAGTGTCCTTACAATAAGAGATACCATTTAACTTGATTTTTTTTTTGCCATTGAGCACAAAGTGAAATGGTGGCCATCCACAAACCAAGAAGAGAACCCTCACCAGAATTCAACCAGGCCAATGTCCTGCTCTCAGGCTTCTAGGCTCTAGAAATGTGGGAACATAAATTTCGGTTGTTTAAGTCAGTCAGTCCATGGTACTCTGCTATGGCAATGCAAGCTGACCAAGGCAAACATCCTAGTCAAAAGAACTTAAATAGTCCATGATGACATGATAAGACTAATTTTTAAAAGCTCCGGTGTGATGCTAAGTACATATAACTTTACAAACAGACTAATTAATGTCCCAATACTTAACAGCACCATCGCCTTTTTTTGGGGGGGGGAGGGGTACTGGGGATTGAATTTATGGGCACTCGACACTGAGCCACATCTCCAGCCCTATTTTGTATTTTATTTAGAGACAGGATCTCACTGAGTTGCTTAGCACCTCATCATTGCTGAGGCTGGCTTTGAACTTGCAATCCTCCTGCCTCAGCCTCCTGAGTCCTGGGATTACAGGCGAGCACCACAGCGCCCAGCTAGCACCTTTTAACACCTTTTAACAGACAGATGCAAATCAAGTTTGAAGGCCTTTTTTTGGCTATCCAGTAAATTAGGGTGAGTCAGTGAGTATACCCAGATTAGGATTCTAAAGTTCTGTCTTTCAAAACCCTGTCCTGGAAAAGAAGCCTATTCCACTTCCAACAGGAAAATGTGCCAGTCAGGTAGCCTGACGGACAAAACAGCATGTGCAGTGCTGCAGGGCAACATGACAACCCAGTAACTAATGGCTGTCCCCATCACCCACTGCTGGGTAACTTCAACAAGTTATATAATTTCAGTAGTTGTCAGCTTCTTCTTCTGCAAAAGCATTTTAATACTTACCTTGTAGGATTATTGTGAAGATCAGAAATAAAATACAGAAGTACATGGCCCAATGCCTGGCATACAGTCAAAACTCAGTAATTAGTAGGTACTCTGCATGCTTCAATGTCACCTCGTTAACAGTTTCACTCCTACCTAAACTAAAAACAGGATCTGGGTGGTGATGATTTTTTATCTGTAGTGAATATGTGCCTATTTGTTTATTTGGGTGTTGTCACACAATTTCTATTATTTTCTTGCAGTAATAACATACTATTTTTCTTCTGGGAGCCACTCTTCCACTTTCTAACATCATAGAGTTTGGGTTCCTTGCGCTTATCCTTTAGCTCCAAAAGCGGGCAGGGGACTTGGTCACCGCCAATGGGAGTGCGTCAATCCAGGGGTGAGTTCACGAGAGGCCCAATGAGAGCCAGCGCAGAAATTCTGGCTGGAACTGCAGAGAAAGAGAACATTCCCACCCCCCACTGGGGTTGGTCAGCTAATAGAATGTAATTGTGGAACTCATCACTGTGGAAAGGGCACCTATAGGTCTAAGAGGTAGGTAACAAAGAGGAGAGCCTAGAAAGAGATCCAGAGAGGCATTCCTAATTACATAATACAGCATCTGAGTCAAGCTGCACCTGAAGGTAAACTGGACTTTCAAATTACATCAGCCTGTAATTTCCCTTTCTCACTTCACTCGGTTTCATTTCAGTTTCTGCCACCTGCAATTAATATATAACCCAAATGCCAGCAAGAATTTGATACTTTCCAATGGTCAAAGACCTCTGAAATAAACAAAAAGAAGTTAGGAAAGTTAAACAAATCAGCATTTTTCAAGAAACTTCATTGGATTATTAAAAATATTTGCTAACTTAGTAGGTAGAACTATGGAGGTGTCCCGTGTTACGGTAGACACTTCTTGAGGAATTGTTCCTAAGCTTTTAATAATATTTTGGCAAATAGATCCTGGAATCTAAGGCATGCTCAAAGCTAGATTTTCAGTGTCATCAGGACATGAACATAAGACAACTTGTACATCACAGTGAATTGTAGCATTAATGACAATAAGGGATATTTTGTTAAACTCTTATTTATGTCAAATAAATGTTTCAAATTTAAGATTTTTAGTAAAAAACGGGGGGGGGGTAGTTATTACTATCATCCCTATTTTACTGATAAGAAAATTAAGTCTTAAAAAAGTTTCTCCAAATTAAAATAGTAAGTTGTGGAACTGATATGAAACCTCAGATCTAATTTCTTGATTTTTTTAAGTATTGCCAAGAAATGGCATTACCCAGAAATTTCATAGGTTTATAAGATCCTTCCATTTTACGTTCTTACAACATCATGGGCCTTTTCATAAAACCAGTGGCCACTATTGTTCATTCTGCATGTATTTTCTGTATGATCCTCTGGTCTGAGACATTCTTCTCACACTGACTTACAAACTGCCTCAGTGGACAACTATCACTGATTGGGCATATCACTGGCATTGCCTTGCAATAATAAGTGCTCCATAAGTACCAAGGTAGAAAATCTAGAGACAGAGCAAGGAAGGGGAGAGAAGAGAATGAGTTACTTGGGACAAGGCAGGAAAGGAAAGAAAGAAGGGAAGAAGGGGGGAAGGTCATTCCACAACCCCTTCCCCTCCCCTAAGCCCTTTCTTAGGATAATTGAGAGTTTAGCAATACAATGGTAATGCCTGCAGTCCTCACAGGATGCACAGGTAGAAAAATTCCTAAACCATAAAGAATAGGAAAAGTTTTGTGGATATCTGTACTGACTCCCCTCCCCAAGCCAGTAAACAAAAACATGTTTCATTCATAGATAGATCAATCAATCAGTACCTGTGTTATCTATTTCCTTTATGTAAGTTCTCTGATGGACAATATCGTCCCCGGGTTGCTAATGTCACAAAACTTTTAAACACAACAGAGCAACTGCATCATTTTTCAAATATGATTTCTTGGAAGGAAGGATCAAAGACAGAATGAATCATCTGCTCCACAGGAAGAAAGGTGTATGAAATCTTAACTTTTTCCATGAAAACACTCCATTGTGTACCAAGATAAACAGCATGTACCTGTCGCCAAAGTTCCACCATCACTACCACAAACTAATCGCCCATAGGAGCTCTGAAGAACAACCATAGAACTTGGGTGTCCAATCGCCACTGTCATAGCTATCTATAGAAAAGAGAGTGTGCCTCAGGCAAATTCCAGTATGAAGCAAGAATGAACATGTCAAATCCATTGCTGGGAATACAGCATACAGAACGTTTTTATCAAACTGTATAACCCCATCCATTATATTTCAACCACATGGCAAAAGGAACAAAAGTTATTAAGGTATCACCTTTTCCAATAAAAAACAACCAGATAAGCCCACTGAGAAGTTTGCTTTCTCCAAAGGAGTTGGTTTTCCTAGACTTATGCCAATGGGCTGCAAATACCTCTTTTTGAAGGTATACTCTGAGAATAAAAGGGTTTCTTTTTTTTGGGGGGGGGGATGTGCATGAATACATATCATAATACATGAGTATTAAATGCTCCTAGCTTTTCAGGACTTCTTTTAGGTGACATCTCTTTCCAAGATATGGGTAGGATGCAACATCTGACATTTTATATAATTAAAGATTATAGCATTTTGTTTAAAACAACCAACTACAAACTTCAAGGAAAACCAGTCCATTGGCATTCCTTTGAAACATACATATAAAGGGCTTTACAGTGTTTTTCCTTGCCTTTGGGTGCTCATTGTGCAAGAGAGGAATTCCGGGTGCAGTAATTGAATGAAGAATTAGAACTTTCCCTCCAAGGTTTTATCTAATTGCATACCAACACATAATGAAGGACATGATATATGTACAATAGTTAAAGAGTTAATCTTTAGCAACTCTGCTAAAAAATCCTAATGGCAGACTGCCCATCATTCTTTTAGACAGAGCTTGTCAGAAAAACTAGGGCAGCTTGTCCAGCTCAGCAGTCAACTGATTACTAGTGAACTCAATGGGGCTCCCAGCCAACCCCTGAGATTGCTGCCAGCCCCTTGGGTATTCAGAGGCCAAGTTCCAATGTGGTTTACTTTGCCAGAATCACATGATGTCAGTGCTATTTTCTCCTGACCAGAATAACCAGTCATTCAGGTTACTGTGAGTGGTATCAGTGAGCCAGGCAGGCACTTCGCTGGTAGAGGTCACACACACTGAGGTGCTGCTCCTTCCCACCACAGTCAGAGGCCAGGGGCCTCCTGCAGTAGGCCAGCTAATCCTAGTGCATCCAACGACCAGGAATTACACAGCTCACAGCACAGGCTACACTTAGAGAACAAAACAAACAGGTCCAACTTTAGTAAATAACCAGCTGGGTAGGAAAACAACAGAAAATGGGCCTTGGCTTTCACTTATATTACATTACTTGAGGTTTAACAAGCAAGTCATGCAAATTCTGTAGGATTTAGTTACCTTCATCAACATATGCCCACATTTTTTGCATGGTAGGGAGACATTAATTAGTTTTCATTTCCATTAGGAGATTTGTCAGTTGCTACAAGATTTGCAAGGGACATACATTGGGGGAGTAACCGGTTTCTGAAACTGTGGTTACCCTTATCTCTCAACGAGAGAAACTATTCACTCCCTAAAACACAATGCAGAGGATTAAAAACAAGACCCTTTTTTTGTTGTTGTTTTGTTTTTTTTTAATCTTTCTTCCTCTAGGAGAAAATATAATCATCAGGAACAGAAAATGAGCTCTTGCAGCCAAGGGATTTCACTGTCAAATTCTTGAACATATTGCCCAATATTACAAAATATTTGAAATATTTCTAATTGTCCTCTTTATCACTACTTCCTAAAACACTTTGACATCTATGCATATGAATTCACTTTAATTCACTTTTGAAGAGATTGAATCTTTAAAATAAATACAAAATTTTAAAATATTATAGATTTTCTATTTTATCATTATTTTTATAGTTTTTTATCCTTTCTTTTTTTTTTCCATCAGTAAATAAAGCAGTAAAGGCATAACTGCTGAGAAAGAATATGCAGTAATGTGTGACTTATGACTTTCAAACATTTACATTATTAAAAGAAAACAAACTGCTTCAGTTATAATAAACAAAAGAAAAATAAAGATATGATAATTCCCATAGCTGCACTATTAGCACTAAAGACAATACATGCTTGACGGATAACAGAGTGAATTAATTCTGTTATTTACCATCACATACAACCTTAGTAAATATTACCATGGGGAAGCTTCTAAGCAAAGTGACTGAGAACCAGATCACAAGGACAAGGTGTCTTAAGACCTACTGATGTAGCTTTACCTGTTCCTCTACCATAGCTTTGTGGTAGGAGAAAAAAAATGTCTTTTGATCTTGTTGCAACAAGTGATTGCATCTGTGGCGATCACCTGTGTTAGATTCAGGTAAACTTCTATAAGAAGTCGAGGAATTTATCCAGTCAGAAAAGACTGGTGATGGAAGGATAGAAGGAAGGAGCCAGCCAAAGGAAAAAAATGAGAAAAAGAAGAAAGGGAAGGTATACTGGTATCTAGGAAGGAAGACAAAAATGGTTATTTTTATATCAATGCCTCATAATTTTTATTCATTCCATCTGTGAAAAAGTTTAAACAGATTTGCAACAACTTCAAAGCCAATGTTATCACCAGTTATTCAATCAAATCAGGTGCTATAGTTTGCTTTCTCTGAATGTGATAGCTCATCTTTGACTATTCAACTTGTCTTTTGTCCTGGTCTTTTATTTCTTTCTCAGAAGCATCGTATCTTACCTCTAGCATAACATCTTTAATGAACTAACAAATGTCTGAAAGAAAGAAGCTTGCTAGATACAAGTTCTTTGGTGCAAAGGGACTAAGCAGTCGTCACCAATTAGATTATAGTTGGATAATTTGACAGTCCTCCAGGTGATTGTTCCAAGGAAGGCTGGAAATGTGCAGAGACTGAACAGCCTGTGTGTGTGTGTGTGTGTGTGTGTGTGTGTGTGTGTGTGTTTAACTAGGATTAGACAGCCTAAAAACATCCCAGAAGGAAAAAAAAGCAAGGGAGAGTTTGATTCTTTGACAGTGAAGAAATAATGCACAAATAAAGTGCTTTAAGCCAAGTTGTCTGACATTCTCTTTTAAGAATCAGTAATATCCTAGGAACCACCTCTAAATATCTTCAAGAAATTCATTCAGCAAATACAAATCTCTCAAGCCAGCACTCAAGGCTCTCCATGAGGTGATCTCTATTTTCCACATGTGGCCTCCTGTCCAGGCCCACCTCCTACTTGTGAGTTCTGCAGTCCAGCCATCCCGGATAACTTCTCATGTGTTTTCCTGTCCTTTGACTTCTGCTCATGCTGTTCCCCTCACACTTGATAAAACCCGTCTTTTGAGGTCAATTAAAAACACTACATCTTCATAGGATGCTTCTTCCTCCCCCAGCACCAGATGTGAGCCCCTCTGCTGTATCTCAGAAGCTCCCCATTTACCCTCCTCTTAAGAACTGAGCTGCTGTGGCCTTGAATTACTTACTGATCTTATCCCCTCCACCAGACATAAGCACATAAGCATGGAGACGTGTGTCTTCCGGGACTTGCACTCAATAATCATTTGCTGATTTGAAGTGAACTGATGAGGCTAATTTATTTTACAGTACTCCAGTGCATTGGTTCTCTAATAGCCGCTCTAAGGCCCTTCACTGATCCAAAACCTCATCTGCTATAATATTAGTGTTTATAATAACACACAGGTTCCTGAGATAAATAATTTAATTATCCCATGCTTATTAATGTCTCACCAAAAGCAGAACAATATACCTGTTCATTTGAATAAGTTTGGGGTTTTTTTAATATTATTTGGTTGTGTGTGTGTGTGTGTGTGTGTGTGTGTGTTTGTGAGCATGCAACACATGTAGATGTGTGTTAACAAGCAGGGACCACAGGGATAAGCAATAACAGTGAACTTCTGACAAACATGTAAGCTTCAAGCCTCGAAGTATTAGCTTATGAAAGTACCAACCATGCTTCCAAATTTCAAGGTGAAATAAACTTGGCTGAACCATGAGGAGCCAACACTTCGACACATTTTGTTCTGAAGCTGAGGAAAATGCTGTTGAATTTGTTGAATATTTTGCTTCTCAGAGATTAACAGCATTTCTTTCTTGGGGCTAAAATCAATGATGTTGAGCATCTGACATTACCTTGTTTTATAATCCTTACAAAATGGGTGTGTGGCCAGTAACACAGGGCTTGATAAATTTTATATTATCCAAGCATGATATGAAAGTCCAAAGCATGCTGATGGCCAGATATGAGCTGGTAAGAATCAGATCAAATGTAATTAATATGAACATGTTCTACGTGTAAAGTGCTCCACAAGTGGTGACAGATTAACCCTCCTAACATCCTTTAAGAAGATAAGAAAAAATTATGAGTCACTTTTATCAATGGCACAGTTGGAGTATGGAAAGTTTTAGACTTTCACACGGTCACCTCCAATTACCTGAAAATGATCCTGCTCACTGATGGGTCTTGGTGTGCTCTGTGGAGCACCTGCTTGACGGTCATATATGAAAAGCAATCAGATAAAGGCCTGAGTGCCCTTCTAAAACAGAGAGTTCAACTCTGTCCCAGTTAGCACCAGATTCCATGGGCCCTTTGTTTTTCCTTCCCCAGATATGCTAGTGTGGCATCAGTGAGACACACAGATTCTGGAACCAAAGCACCTAGCTTCAATACCCCACACAGCAGTGATGCACTCCTGGGAAGTCCCCTTACTTCTCCCTCTTTATAAAATGAACCTAATGATGGGACTTGTCCCGTAGAGCTGCTGTAAGGGTGAAATCAAACATTCTATGCAACTTGTGTTTTACCAAAAATATTCATTTTGACCTACTTTTCCCAGAGGCCTATCCCTCCAACAATATTCATATGTGAAACCAACAAAAGCACTCATCAGATTCCAAAGAGGTTGAATTTGAGGGTGAGGGAGGTCTTGATGCATGTTTGCCTTAATAATCTCAGTTTTCGTCTTTCACCCCTTACCAAAGTGCAGTTACAAGGGGGAAAAGTGTGGTCAGAAAAAAAAAGTTGATTAACCACACACTTACCCTGCACATTTAAAAATACATCACCCGAGATATTTTAACTGAACAAGTTCTCTTTCCTAAAATAAATAAATAAATAACACTTCTCTTTGGCCTAATTTCATTGCTATATATGCAGAAGAAAACATAGAAGGACAATATGATAGAAGAAAATCAGGAAGGAGAGAGAGATTAATAAAAAGATACAGAGAGAGGAGAGAGAGAGAAAGGGGGTGAAATACAATATTCATATTCCTGTTTCCAAAACACTAACTTCCAGAAGGAAAGTGAATATGCCAGACCATTAAAATGTTTCAGAAACACTAGCCTGTTTGGCAGTCACAGTCACAGATCCATGAGAATCACAGTTACTTAATCACCATGAGCTCATAAAACTGGCCCTAAGGTGACAAGACCAATTGGGTGAGAAGGGTGAGAGGGACCTGAGCAGGGAGCAATCTGCTGGAACAGCACACAGTTCCAGAGGCCTTCTGCAAGGCCCTCTGCAAACCTGGGGAGACAAACAGCATCCTCAGGCTGTCTACCTCCAGGCTCTGGCCTCTCAGGAACTAAGCTTCCACAGCTGAGTTTGCCTAGGCTTCGTCACTACCCCAGTTTTGAGGAGATTCTGCTCAGCCCCCACAGTGAGACACTTGAGAGTCAAGCTCTCTTGATGTGGCCTAGAAGTTACCTGGAGGAACAGCCTACCTAGTACGCAAGACTCCTTTATCCTCTCCCCATACACGCTATGTATCAAACCTAAGGCCTCACACATGCCAGGCAAGTGCTCTATCACTGGGCCATATACATCCCCAGCCCAAGACTCCTTTACTTCATCAGGTATATCATCAGTTTGACACCAAAGGCCCTAAAGCTAGACTTTGACACTAATTGTTTGGCTTTGGGCAAGTCAGTTAACACAGAGCCTCAAGTACCACACCTGTAAAATGGGGATAAGTACAATGTTACTGTGGATTTTAAATGAGATGATACACATACAAAACTGAACAGGGTGCAGTTGTGCCTTATTCCAGCTATGGAATAGTGGCAAAAGAATATGGGAGATGGGAAGTTGCTCTTCTACAAGATGGATGTTAGGCTGTGGATTCCCAAAATGTGCAAAAAAAAAAAAAAAAAGCACACTTAAAGTGCCTAGTTCAGTGCTCAACAAACAAGGAAGAAAAATCTCAAAGATCTTTCAACAATAAAAAGATAACTCTGGGCATGAGGTCAACAATGTACCTTTGTCTTTGAATTTATTAATATAAATAGGCAGAATGCTTTGTTATAGTGCTGAAGAAAGATTTTTTTTCCCAGCAAGATGGTTATCTTAGAGCATTATATCAGTCTCTCTTATAATTAGATTTTGTTTAAATAATGCAATTTACTAAACTGTCTGAACTGTGTGGGCTCTCCCCCTCCCCCATTTATGTTTTCAGTGGCTGTGGCTATTGTTGTTTTCAAGCATCTTGAGTGTTCTTTTATGGGCATAGTCCGCATAAAAGAAGCTCTTTGATGACTCATTTTAGAATATGAATTCAATGGAAGTAAAGGTAGCTTATCATCACTGAGAACACTCATTCAGATCTACTACAGTTTTATAACTTCTCTGATCTAACAGGGCAATTTATTCCAACATGCAATTTAACCAACAGGCTGTTTAACCTCGGATGCTTATTAGTAAAGGAACAATGCTTTCAGGATTATTCTGAATAATTCAGCCCTTTCAGTCAGAGAACTTTGCTGGTGGGTGAGAACAGCGTGTTGTCCAAGTAGCTGAGGACACCTGTACACATCTGGAGTACATGGTGCTACCTTTTAGGCCTGCTGTCCTGGCCAGGACTTCTGCCATGGGGGCAAGAAGGTGGCATAACATTAAAAAAAAAAAAGTATACCATAAACTTCTAGGACAAAGACAGATAAGGTCTTACTACTATATCCCCTTAAATTCTCCTTCTGCTGCTCCTGCCAGCAATGTATTTTTGAGTTTGCTCCTGGATGTCTTACAGTAGAAACCATTCCAAACAAGATTGTGCTGAAGGTTCAGTAGAAACTAGGAAACTGCTCTTCAACTATTTGTTTTTCTATTGTAGCCTCATTTCTGAACTACTTAAAAAAAAAAAAAATTATACCTTGTCTTCAAAACTCTAGTAAGGACATCATTTTATTTCAAGCATGTTGCATGAAAACATTATAAAAATAAAATACATAAACACACAGATTTACATGCACATGCCCACAAATACACACACTTGTCAATTTGAAATTGAGCCCCAGAACTAACTATGCGGTCCATGGGTCTAGTCACCAAGACTTCTTTCTATAATCTGTATTCATTTGGAGGCTCAAATAGTATACCAGTGTCTCCTCGAACTACATTCTAAGGTCTACAAAATATTAATAACACTTCTATAAGCGGGAAGGGGACTTGTCTAATCAAATATGTAATTTTGCCAATGAATGTAAATCACAGGCATACAGGGCTAAGGAGAACGCTTAGGTATTGAGTGAATTCTGACAATAGTTCAACATCCACATCTCAGAATGGATTTATTGTCCCTTCTCTATTTATTTTTACATACAAAACCCCTGAAGTGATACCATTGTCTCATTGTTTAAAAAATAAAGGAGTACTGAAAGAAGTCAACTTCTTATGATGGCAATGGAAATATTGAAAAAATGAAGAGGTTTAAGGAAGTAATGGTTCTTGGAAAATACGGATGCTGAGAAAGAAAATTATATTGCAAAGAGCTATAAATTTGGCAATTCATGTTCACCCCTGGAAAAATCTCTCTAAATGTCAAGGATCTACTGTATATCAAAATGGTCCAAGTTCCTAGGCACTGTGCAAATAAACCGGGCATGACTGAGAATACTTGGGCAAGTTCCTGTGATTGAGTCTTCCACCTAATGGAGGCGGAAGTTCTCCCCAACATGAGGACCTGGAAAGAAGAGGGATACTGTGCTACATGAAGGTTGGCAGGATCTTCTGTCAAAATGGTATTGGTGAAAACCAGATATTCTGGCTGAGTGGGACTGAGTTTGAGAAGCAGGCTCCAATGCAGCCTGTAGTCGAGTCACATGTCATGCACTTGACTGCTGCACAAAAACCTCTCAGAGCTCCGGAGCGAGCACTCCCATTAGGAGAACTGCTGGGTCCTGAGAAAACCAGTGCAGCGCTGGGTAGGAGAACGGGTAGGAGCCAAGGTGCACTGTGATAAGGGAGGTCCGTGAACTTCAGAGATAGAGGTCTAGTTTCTTTCTAGTCAGTAAAAACTGAAGGCCAGTGGAGCTCTAAAAAAGGCCTCAGGACTCCTCATGCACGTTCCCCAGGAGGGCTCAGCATCTGTGCAGATGTGTCCAGGGCTGATCTGAATGCTGACTGCACATCTCCAAGACATCCAAGCACTGTGTCCGGTCTTCCAAACAAAAGTGCTTCTGTGTAAAATCATGTAAGTGTCCTTTATTTCATGATATTTAGTTTATGGAGGTTCTGTAAAACCCATTTGTCACTTTCTAAAGATTTATTTTTGGGGGGTTCCTGGGAGGATCATCTAACTTTGCCCCAAATTCCCTAAATCTTACAGTGCTTCAACTAATAGGCCATTTTCTGTCCTCTAAGTTTTCATTTCCAGTAGAAGACAGCTATTTGAAAAGTCCCTTCATGTAGCTACAAGCCATCAACCCTTTCTGGCTACAGAACTAAAGCAAAGTGTAGGTGTGTAAGCCGGACACATGGAACACCAAGACCACAGCCATTATATACCTAGAGTGACGGACAAATCACAGAGGCTTGCAGGATAGCTCACATCTTGCCAAATGGATGACCAACCACAGACCTGTCTTCACCAGCAGGTTCAGAAAGAGGCAGCACAACTACAAGTCAGTCCACAGCCCAACCCCAGAGGTCCTGTCTTTCTGAAGTTGTGGACAGTTCATTCAAAGGGCTCCACAGACGGCGACACCAAGTAGCCAGCAGCGTTGGGTTCCTGCCTCTCCACCACAGTTCATCTTGGCCTTTTAATGGCAAGGATCGATTGAGTATAACAGATTGATGGGATCAAGGAAAGGGGTGGAGGAGCCAACACAGCAGCCTTTAAGATTGAAAAAGGAAACCTGATAAGGAGGAAGGAGGAACTTTGAAGCAGCCACATCTCACACTTTTGTTTGAAAGTAACCATACACCACTCCTACACATTTCCGCCCACAATGAGGCGGTTTAGGTGAGCCTGGGACGCTTGTCATTTTTTTTTTTTTTCACTTATCTACACAGTTCACTGAGATGAACTGCACCTGCCTTCACGGTGACTCCTCCCTCTGGCCACCCTCTCCACCCCGGTCTCCAAAACACAGGCCACTATTGGATGGTATATTTCAATCCTGGCTTTGATGAAGAGGGTCAGTTTGGCATACAGGTGATTTCCTTGTAGATTAAGTACATTTACTTTCTTCCTCCTGGATCCCTCCCAGAGATACCATCAAACTTCTACCTACGCAATTAGTTTTCACAGGTGGCTGTTTTGCCTCCAGTAAAACTACTTTCTTTCTCCTTCTGCAAGTCAAAGCAGAGAGAATGCACATGAAAACATTTCAGATATGAAATAAACACTTTCATAAAGGCAGCTATGAGGCAATGCGTCATTTCTGACTGATCCGAATTATAGAATGAACTCCTCACACCAGGATGAAAGTTGGGAGGAATCATTTCTGGAGGAAGGAGTAGAAGAGAATTAGGCAGAAGGGGGTAGGCAGGAGGATGGGAAGAGGGCTGAAGATAAGGAAAGCAAGAGGCACAATTCATTCTGGCTCATCATCTCCAGGGGTTTCCTGAAGCCTTCTCTCCTTTAGGAAACTGTTATGGTTGAAAGTCTAAATTTACCTTACATAGAACTGGGAGTAGAGAAAGAAAAGATGTTCTTGTGCCTGAGCAGTAACGGCTAGGGAAGCAACTGTTTGTTTGTTTTGTTCCTTTGGCACCGGAACAGTTTCAACGCGAAAATACAAAGTTTTGAGCTGGAGTTGTTGTTACTCTGGTCCTTTTTCTAGTAAAAAGCTGCCATTTTTGAGGCAGCCATTTCCAAAGGGGGAAAAAAATTCAATGTCGACATAAATCCCTTGAACTAAACATCTGTTTAAACTGTTTCTAGGTCAGGGGTCTGAAACTGTGAAACACTAGGGGTGCAGACATGATTTCTTTCTCAAGGTCTCCAAGTACTGCGGCATGCACATATCCTGCCATATTGTTTAAACATCTGGCTCACTTCCCCCCAGAAGGAAAGGGCTGATAGGGAGGGCTGTTGTGGCTTTTTGTCTTAACCTATAACATGATTTTGTTATTTGTACAGCCTCTAAAACAAACTACTGTTAAACAAGGTTGTTGTTGTGTTTTTTATTTTTTATGTATTACTTAAGGGTGGATGCTTCAGTGGCATTTGAATGGCATGAGGTGGTTTTGTTTCAGGAAACTGCAAATTCAAGGCTGTTCATGAAGAATTGGTTGAAGAACCATCAGTTCTTCCCGAGGAAGAAAAACTCTTCCAGAATTTCCATGTTCAGCCTTCTCTTTCCTTGATCTAACAACATAAAGCATGTATCTTTTTTCAAAGTCTATTACTCTGCCTTTGGGAAAAAAACTGTTTTAAATGCTCAAATATTAACTAATTCCAAGACATGGGGATAAAAGGGGGAATCTGAATGTGGCTTCCTAAAGGTTGGCTCAACCACCCCTCCCCTTATACACATTAAACTAAACACTGGTGGCCTCCAAGAAATCTGAGAGCTATACATAGCTATCCTACCCAGATTCTTCCCATTTGCTATTGGAAAAAAACACCCAAATAATTTAATGCATCCATTATAAAAAACAACTATAGACTTACAGTATCAAGTACATGATTGGTGAGTTTAGAGACAGCAAAAGGAAAGCTGAGCCTCAGGCAAATGAAGTAGCCATTCAATGAAAGTGAAAGTATATGGTGTCATCTATGAACCCAAATATCAAGAGTCTGTCCTCAGGGTGCAGCAGTTAAGTACTCCTCTCCCTACACAAACAATCACTGCCCCTTTGTCATGTTTGTACATCCTAAAACAGGCTGTAGGTAGAAAGCCACACACCGCCCCCCCCCCACACACACACACAAAACACTCAGCTCAAGTGAGAAAGAGTGATTTCACTGACAGAGTAGAAATCATCCATGGTTGTCAAATATAATAAAGGGATTACAGTTTTGTTTTGATTTATTTTAATGTACAAAGGAAGAAAGGAGACAAACTTCAAAGGTTTTTCCTCAAGACCAGACTTCCGGCCTCAGGGGGAAACCAGTTTCCCAGTGAACATTATAGGAATATAGAAATGACCATTTAAAACTAATCAAAAAATAAAAGCAAATAGACCTTCCTACTGAAACCAAGCATATATTTTTAACAGTCAAATGCAGTTTCTCCTCCCTCTCTTTTCCTAGGAGAGGTGACCCATCACGCACTCCTAACTGACTTCACCAACCAGGTCCTAAACCACTCTCAGATCCAGAGAGGTTATTTCTCCATTTGAATCATTTATGCTTCAATTCAAAAGTACATATCCAACAATGAATGTTCTAGGAATAAAGTAACTAAAGGAAGATTAAAAATAAAGGCCAGGGACTGGGGTTGTGGCTCAGCGGTAGGAGCGCTCGCTTAGCATGTGCAAGGCCCTGGGTTTGATTCTCAGTACCATGTAAAAAATAAATAAATAAGTAAAGGAATTGTATGCAACTGCAACTAAAAAAAAAAAAAAAAAAAAAAAAAAAAAAAAAAAAAGCCAAAGGAACTCCTCCTGTTGTGTACCTAAGAGCATTTATATGAGGAAAATATATTACTCTAGTTTCTTTAAGCAAGTGAAAAAAAAAAAAAATACTGATGCATCTGCAAGCATCTAGGATTTCCCACATTATAAAACAACAAATATTTCCATTTATCATCCAAAGGCTCTGTTTAGCTATATCTTCTCCTAAAACATATCTTCTCATAAAACAGATCACTTCCTGAATCTGTTCTTATTTTCAACAGACTATAATTCCAGGATCAGAAAAGAAGAGAATTTCAAGTAGCCTGGAAAATCTGATTTTTTAAATCTCAACCAGAGAATATTAAGGTCAATGAGAAACCTGACAGGAAGTCTGGTCTGGGCTGTCCCCTGTACCTAAAGCAAAGCCACACCCACAGCAACCCAAGCATAGTCATCTAACCTAACTTTAAAATGAACCAGGTTCCCTGACTTCCCTTTCTAACACATTCCTGTGCCCGACACCCTTCAACATGAAATTACTTTTCAAGCTGCAGCCTAATCACATTCAGTTATTACCAATAGTGCTCCACCAGTGGGAAGACAGATGGAGTGGCCAACACCAGGAGCTCTGTAAGATCCATGGAGAGAAAACTCCAAAGATCCCCCGGATCATAATTTAAGAACTTCTTGGTTTTAGCCTTCAGATCTGGCTCCATAGCAAAGGTGGACTAACCTCCCATTGTGAGTTAGATATTAAAATCACATTTGCAACTAGGATATCAATCTGTCTACAAACCATAAATAGTATCCAGCTATAAGGAAAATTAGGTTATAAATATTTGTGCCCCCCCAAATTCATGTTGAAGTCTAACCCCAATGTAGACAGAACAGAGTCTTTGTACATAGAAATTGAGCATTTATGCACGTAACTAAGGTAAAATAGGATAGAAGAGTGGGGCCCTGGTACAAGACTAGTATTCCTTTAAGAGACACCAAAGAGTTGTTTGCTCTCTCTGCCTTATGGACACAGAGAGAAGACAGACAACTACAAGCCCAGAGAAGAGGCCTCAGAATGAAACCACCTTGCCAGCAACGTGGACCACAGTACCCCTGTCTGAATACTGACATCTCGAAGACAGCATTCCTCTCACTTCCAAGATGACTCCTTCTGGTTTAGTTTTCCACTTAACAAAGTGAGCACCAGCTATGTTTGCCAGGCATTGAGTTAGATGCTAGAGATAAATTTTTCAGTGAGTTCTCAGTGTAGTCCAGAGAGCAGCTCATATAAGGATGAGCAATTTCAGTTTGTGCTAAGTCCTATGATGGGGAAGTACAACATGCTCTAAGAGGTCTTTTTTTTTTTTAATATTTATTTTTTAGTTATAGGTGGACACAATATCTTTATTTTACATTTATGTGGTGCTGAGGATCGAACCCAGTGCCTCGTGCATGCTAGGTGAGCACTCTACCCCTGAGCCACCACCCCAGCCCCTCTAAGAGGTCTTTAGGAGGGACAACAAGCTAACACAAGTGAGGGAGGGGTGACTTCAGAACAAGACTCCAGATGAGACCCACAATACAAATCAGACCTGGCCAGCTGAAGGATGGGGTGGTCTTGGGGTGAGAACAGTGTACAAAGGTCCTGAGCTCTGGGAGATGTGGCTTCCCCTCCCACAGTCACTGCAGACTTGCCGCATGGGTGCACCAGTAGCCCCAGATCCTCTCTAGATCTTCTCCCTTCCTTGACAGCCCCACTTACTTCCAAGTCCTCACTAACACTCATCTGTAATCCTAATCACAATCTTTCTCCTGTCTTCTAAATATTCTTTTAAATTGACTTCTAGCTATTGCAGCAGGGCATGTGAATAATGGCTTATCCAAAATTCTTATTCTTCTCTCAGATCTGCCCTTCCTCTAGTATTCCATTTTTGGAAATAGCCTCAATATTCATCCAGTATTCATCCCTTTTACCTTCCTGGATCCCCAAGTTCATCACCAAGTTCTCTTTCCTAAGTATCTCCAGAATCTGGACATTCCTATTGTTTCTGTTCACAGTCAGATCCTAAGCATCAAATTGGAGGAGTGATTTTTATTTATTATTACAAACAATGACTTCATATTTCATTTAATCAAAAGCTGTAATCCACTAATGTAAATTAAAATACAAAATCCAAGTGATAAAGGCAGACAGGAGATAAAAATTCTATCATGAAATGCAAACAGAGGAAAACAGACAAATGAGCACAATTTAAGCTTTGAGCTTCCTAGCATACATGAAAAAGAAGAAAATTAGATTGACAACACAGTTTTTATTATAGGAATTGACTGTAGCAAAGAGGTATGCTAACTTAACAGGAATGGCAACTCTGTTTCCTGGAAGGTATTTTTCAGAGAAATAAATTGCACAGGAATTGAATACGGGATCCTAAACAACAAAAAAATTAAGCATGGGGCTGGGGTTGTGGCTCAGTGGCAGAGTGCTTGCGTAGCTTGTGTGAGGTCCTGAGTTCGATTCTCAGCACCACATGTAAACAAATTAATAAAGGTCCATCAATAACTAATAAAAATATTTTTAAAAAATTAAGCAAAGGTCTTTTATATGAATGTTTTGCAAGTAAAATGTTTCTTAAAATTTTCATTTACAGCAAAGCCCAGCTGAAGTTAAGTCATGATTCTTCAAAGACCCAGGCGGTAGAGTAACAGTGAAATGCTTCCTAACACATTCTGATAACTAAGAAAAGTTAAGCAGCCCCTTAGGTTATTTCTGTTGGAAGGCCTCAACTTTTCACCAGTTATATTCCTGTTGTGATCACAAATTGATACCAAAGTATTAGGATACTAGGTTACTAGGCTACTTCTCACCTTCCCATATTTCATTTCCTCAGAAAGGCTTTCCAGAGGACCTTAGCTCTCAAGGATCCCCACACCTCAGCTCATTCAATCTACATCACCTGTATCACTTGATATGTTCCCTCACAACAGTCACAGGTATCTAAAATGACTTACGAACTTGGTCAGCTTCATCCATCTCCCCTGTAGAAGGCGAACTCCTAAAAGCAGAGACCAAATCTCTCCTTCTCCCTAAGCCTTTGGAAATATCACCAGAATGTAGCAGCTACTCAGTTAAAAAGTTTTAATCAGACAAATGAACAAGCATGTATCCTCTTTTATTTTCTAAATCTGTATATACTCCATACATAAGAAGAAAACAAAGATAATACCAATTTTGTACGAAAATCAAAAAGCCTGGCTTAAAATGACCTCTTTCTTCCTTTTCCAACCCACCCTGCATTTTGCTGTCAGATTGTCCTCTAAAGGATGATCTAATTATAATGAGTAGAAACTTGAAAAGCCACCCTCTGGAAACACTTCAGTGTTCAAAGTCCTCAGCAACTCTGACCTTTTAGCCTAGTCTCTTAAACTCTCCTCCACTCCCCTGGCATAGGCTAAAACTCTCCCTGTGATCATTCATGACCCTCAACCACAGAATGCCATCCCACTCCCAATGGCTTGCCCTTTCTTGTGCTATCCCCAGGTTCCAGGAGTCCCATGCCTCCATTCTCATCTAAGAAAACTGCACTCATTTCTCAAAATCATTCTTTAAGTCACAAGAGCCTTCTTTGGTTTTTTATGAATTACTGAATTGCTTCCTCTACACTCCAATAGCCCCTTTTTATCTATCTATATGGCATTGTCTGCCATCTGTTTTATATGTTAGATGGTTAGGTTTATGTTTCTCTTTTCATTGCTAGATTAGATTATAAACTCCCTGAGAACAGGTACCAACATTTTATTGGTCTTTGTACTTCTCCAACCTTTAGCACACACCTAGACATATAATAGGCATCAAACAAATGGCAACTGAATTAAACATCTGCAAAATTGTAAATACTAAAAAGGTGTGGGTGCCAGTTGCTTTGGATTTCAATTTTATATAGTGGAAAGCCAATTACTAAATTGAAGATAGTATTAATTCCTATCTTCCTATATTACTAATTGTTACATGTGGTTCTTGTTTCAGGAAAATAACTTACGTTAATATATATATGTAACTTATGATACTAGATACATATTTTCCGAACATGAATCATATTATGAAGTACTCTACTATATTAAAAATATTTGTATAGACATTATCCATAGACTCAACTTTTACTTTTAAATCCGACATCAAATATAATACCATATCTCATTCTGTGCAGACCTGTAAACGATTCATTCACTTTTTAATCAGCACTTGCCAACAAAAAAAACACGAATGTTGAAAATTGCACATCAAATATGAAACTAGTTTTTCCTTCCTTTTTTTTAAACATATTATACTGAAACTTTACATTTTAAGATATCTTCTAATTCTAAGTACAAGGTTAAGAGCCATAATTTTGCCGTTCCTTCATTACTCTCAGTACTGCTCCCCCACCAAGTTTTAGTTTGCCAAATTACAACATCCTTTCCAAAAGTACTACCAATAAACAGAGAGGGCAATGAATGAATTCACCCATACACATTTGTCAGGCTATTGAGCAATAAAGCACACAGGCTACGAGAATGGTATTGAGACATATGTGTTCTTACCATCTGCACACATTACAGCAGTGCACTCAGCACATATGATATGTCTGAAGCCTAATTTTACACATAAAAAAGAAAAGCATTCATGCCAACCCTCAGCACATTCACGCACATCAGTTTCACATTTGCTGGCTATAAAGTTACTCTACATATGCCTATCTGTCCAATTATTTTTTTCTTGTGAAAAATTATTAAGGCAGAATCAGATATATTCTTTAACCATAGGATATTGACTTTAATCTCATGTTAACAAAATCCCAGTCACACTAAAATGGACTACTGGGGAGCAAATTTGTTTCCCTTCTCAGAACTCATAATTTTTACTTTAACCACTCCTCAGAAAACTACAGAATGGAAAGGAAGTTGAGCTGAATGAAAAACAAAGTAGCAAGCTACATATATTGATTAATTTTACGTTACATATTTTGCAAGGGCAAATTCGTTATTTATACAGGTGCTACCTGACCTCTGTCCAGTGAGTTATTCATTTTAACCTATTAGTAAGCACACTATAAACAACAATGAAAGTTACGTGACCTTACACAGCTGTCTCAAGCCACTGTACTTCCATCATTAAGGAAACTGTTAGATGACCCTGTTGTCAGAACACACTAAATCTGTCTGAATAAGAGAAAAACAAGACTTTTTCTCCAAAGTATAGGAAAAAAAAAAAAAAATCTGAGCAGAGTTGCCTCAGGCACTGCACAGTTGCTGTGGTTATTTATCACTTCTCATGTACCTGTGTTTTTGGAATAAGCCTTCCAGGAAGCTTTTATATGGCTTGTGGCACATATAATCAGTTGCTTACTGCCAAGGGAAGGACTTTTTCCCCAGAAAGACAATCTGTACACACTAATTTGAAAGACAGGGTAGGCGCTGCAAGTGTTTTAATAGCCCATTATCAAAAATTATCCCTTGGCTATAAAATCCCCAGACCATTGGCTTGAGATCAGCTCAAAGAAAAATGAGATTACAGAATTTAATCTAGTGAAGGGGAGTGAGAGATGAGTTTTAAAAAGCTTTAGATCACACGCACACACAAAAAAATAATAATAATAAAAAGGAAAAAACAAGAGCAGAGGACAGAAACAAGATCAGCTTAGATAAAACCTTCCACACATTTACTTCATATAAATCTGACAGGTTCCAAGATTGACTTTAATTTTAAAAAGTAAACTGTTACTTTGCAACATTTTTAAAGGGAGGGAGGAATGCTCAAAGAAAAATTATATAGTGAGGTGACAGGAAACAAAACAGCATTTTGTCTTAAATTTGCACAACCTAATTTAGAGCAATAAAGCAGAACCTAAGAGTTCTGGTAAATGTCATGTCCATTACATATGTGGATAGGTATGAAGCAGAGTCTCCATAGGCCCTTCAAAAATTGCACACAGCCGCCTTAATGCAAACCAGAAATCTCAGACTGCTGGATGAACACTCAGATTCATTCCCATGTGGATATTTAGAAAGGGTCCCCTCTACCCCCATCCCCATCCCCATCCCCAATTATGTATATTTCAAGAGGCCATAACTGTGGAGGTGGCTCCTGAGAAGGCACCTCCCACCCCAACAAAATCTAGCCCAACCCCTGCAAGGACATCAGAGTCCTAGAGAACCTCCCCCTCTCTCCCCAACCTCTACTCTCTGATTTCTCCTCCCCCTTCTCCTCCCCCTACTCCCCTCCCCATGAGCATCTGCCCGGCCCAATCTCGCCTGGGCCAGCTCCAATAACAACATCTGCTTGGCAGCTTTTCAAGCCCACGGATAGTTATCTAACTGAGGCTTTTGTGCTGTACTGTTTATTCTATGTGAAGAAATGCCTCCTTAGTTGAAAGAGTACTTTAGAAAAACTGTGCAGCTATTAGCAAGTGAAGCACAAGGCTAATAACCCCCACCTGCTCATCAAATTAATTATGACATCTGAGTCATTATAACTCAGAAAGAAAACACGACTGCAGATTTGTCACATGTAGGAATAAACATGTATTAGGACCAGGGAAAAATATCAGATCAAGAGACTCAGCTGGACAAAACACATGCTTCTACCTTTCAGAGACTGGAAATATGGGCCCTATCTTTTCAAGTGAAGCTGACGAAGAAGGATGGATAGTTGGCCAGACAGCCATACTGTAATTACATGGAGCAAAATAAGATAAAGTCAGGGAATAGGGTACCTCAAGGAAAAATGTCAAATTCAATAATAATTTCTTTAAATAAACCAAAATGTTCTATAAAGCTATTCTACAGAGTAAAAATATACTGTTCATAAGGAATGTGACCTCATATAACTTGGTCCATCTTAGCTAAATTTATAAGAACTCAGGATAAAGGATCTCCCCTGAAGATATAAAAGCATATTTTAATGGTGTTAATAAATTTGGTAAGAAAATACATTAAATATGAAAATAAAAACCTGTCATGAAGTTACTGCATTTCCTAATTATGAGTGCATAAAACCAGCATTGTTAAAAGGCAAATTCCATTCAGTGGCCATAAAAAAAATACTGCATTTAAAAGTCAGACTTTTCACATTATAACTCATGATCAATAATGTTTTGCTAATATTTCACACTACTGAAGGTAGCAAGGGTTCATGATACATTCTGAACAAATCTTAAATAGCTACTAACCTCTCATTCTTTTCCATATATTTCTGGCACTTGGAAATATAACATACATTTTTAAATATCTTACCCCCAAAATTTGGATCTGTTTTGTATTAGGATTTGGAAATAAATATAAGTCAATTTTAATAAAGTTAAACTGCTTTAAATAGAACAGGAATTAATAGGAAGATGACCCATTCACTAGAGCCATGACATTTTTCCTGTTCATAATGTTAAAGGAAATAAGTTCTGAAAAGATATTTGAATGAATCACAATTTTATTTTCTAAATGCTGCTACTGAAAATTTTTGCGACTGTAAATTTAAGGCCACTTTACCTTTCTGCAACACCTTTATTATTCAAAGAAATTTTTTAGTCCTTTGTAATCCTCCTGCTGCCAATTTTAGAAAACACAATCTCCTCTTTAAAAGCACATTCCCATTTTGCTACCTAGCATCAGCCTGCTGTACTTCCTCCTCTACCTCCAGGAAAGTCATTCATTATACCAACAGCTAGAACCAATTCTTACAAAAAATTTTCTTCATCTATTTAAAAAGCAAAACCCAGAGCATAGATAATTTTAAAACAGAACAACATACTATGTTTCCAAATCCTTTGAGGTTTAATATAAAATGAAAGCAAGTCTCAGGAAGCAATACAATTAGTTGTTTTTTTTTTTCTCTCAGTAGAACAATTTTGTATTAGAGACCAGCCCTTAGTTGATTTATGTAAATATGTTACTTAACCTCAACTTAAGATATAAATCCAGAGTAAACATAACAATGGCAATCCTGACACTCTACTTTGCCAAGTCAGAAGATTTAGTCACCCTAGACTAAAAATGGATTGAGCTTATATTGAAAGTGACAGTCCTACCTCAAGAAAACATACAGCGCCAGAGCTGGCCAGGGACAAGATCACTCACTAGTCAGCCAATAATGCTGCAGCGAGCATTTGCCTCTCTGGGAAAACATGTTCTCAGTTTCAAACTCCACACCAAACCAAAACACTCTTTTTAAATAGGTGCACTTTCTGTCTTTTTCCTCCTCATCAATCCTGAGAAGAATATTGGTTGATCTATGTGACTCTTTAAATGCTGAAGTGGAATAAGATTTGAATCCTATACGGTGACAGTATCCAAGGTAGTGTGGTGGACTCCAGGCAGTGAGGAGTTGATGATTCTCTTCTGTAAATGAATTTCAAGTTGCTTTTTAAACAATTGGTTACCACAATTATTAAATTCCTTTACCACAGTAGGTAACAGCTCTGTGTTCCCTATGCAACAGTAGAGGATCCAGCAGCAGATTTTTGTCTGTTTCTCAAGAAACATTCATGCACAGGACATAGACATGCTGGTCAAGCATGCTGCACAGAAAGGTCTATCTGCCCAAGCCTGCAAGGCAAATAAATTACTCTGTGGAAAAATATCCTTAGCAGGTATCAGTATTATTATCAGTCTGACTTTGAAAATTCTAAAGGCATGCCAGAAAAAGGGCGACAGAAAACCCAGCAGTTCCCAGATCATACACAGAGATTCTCATATCCACTCAATCTCAGCACACATCTCCACCCCTACTTCCTTCCCAATGGTATGTGGTCTTGAAAACACAAATGTTCACGTTTCCTGAAGCTGAGCTGCAAAGGAAAAGTCCCCTCCCAAGAGGCAGAGCTGCAAGCTTGTGGTGCCCCTGAAATTGTTCACTTATAGTCCAACATAATGTGACACTCACCACAATTAACCACAGGGAAACAGTCTTTGTTTTCACCTCTGATGTTATATAATAGATAAGACCTGATTTGAGATCCTATCAGTGAGCACTATTATCTTCAGAGTATTTTAGGAAAAGTCTTTTTAAGGGGGCCACAATTCTGCAAGGCTAACTTCAAGTGACTGAATAGTGAATGCTCCTCTATAGCTCAACTTGACCAATACTCCCTGGTGGAAAAAGAGAAAATGATAGATGCAAATTATTTTTTTAAAATTAGACATTTTTGTAGGTAGTGCTTCCAAAGTAATCTTTTCTTCACTCTCATTCTCTCCCCTTTCTCTCTGGCATTCTTTCTACACACACACACACACACACACACACACACACACACACACACACAGAGGCACAGGAAGACATCCATTAATATTAAGAACAGTCTTCTGTAATGTTTTTCAGAATTTCTCAGGGGCTTAGGAGGGCTGCAGCCGTGCCAAAATTACAAGCTTTCCTCTAGTCAGAAGGGATGTCTTTTCAAAGCCCAGCCCTCATTTTTCAGTCTGATGTAAGTAAATTTACCTCTGTGTGCTGGGCTGAGCAGCTTTTCTTTGTCGTTTTTGTTTTTCTAATAGCTGCTGCTCTGGCAGAGCTATTCATTTCAAAGGGAAGTTAGAAGCATTCTTCACTCTTCCCCTTTTAGATTATTTGCAGTTACAGGCTCTTCTGAAATCTTAGATTTGAACAGAAACCTAAAGCACAGCACCATTTTAAAACAGCAAATCACCAGCATTCCTGGGATCACATTTCTCTAGAGCAAGTATCCAATAAGAGGCACAAGAATTAGATCTAAATAGGTTAAAATTCACATAATAAAAAGGGAGCATTATCTTTTTTTTTTTTTTTTTTTTTAAAAAAAGGCCTATTCCATTCTGATAGCATGCCAAAGGATAATAATCATTTGGAAACACTGCTTAAAAACACACCAGAGCAGAGGTAGAGGAGTTATGTTTGCTTCCTTACTAGATGAAATGATTCCATGAAAAGTCAAATGAACTATCCCAGGATAGTCAGTTTTTTTGGAACCATTTTTTTTTAGGCTACAGATAAGAGAAAATAGGGTTTGTTTTTTAGATAATTTATTTCATGAGAAAATCAAATGAACTGTCCCAGACCCTAAATGTAAGAAAATCTGTGATAAAATACAGTCAGTGAACTATCACTGATGTTTTTAATTTGCAGTGCCTGGGTCCTCAAAGGGCCTCAGTCTGCAATGGCATGGCCTTGCTCTTGATCCTTCCATTAGAGTCATTTTGCATGGCCTGGGCCAAGATGGTGATCGCTGCATGCATAGAGTGGTAACCCTGTGTATTTTCCATCTATGTCACATAATCCAGAGTTCTTTAATTCTCTGTTTATCTAACGTCAACTTCTTTTTTTTTTTTTTTTTAAGAGAGAGAAAGAATTTTAATATTTATTTTTTAGTTCTCGGCGGACACAACATCTTTGTTTGTATGTGTGTGGTGCTGAGGATCGAACCCGGGCCGCACACATGCCAGGCTAGCACGCTACCACTTGAGCCACATCCCCAGCCCTCAACTTCTTTTTTTAAATCAACCAACATTCACCTACTCTAATCACTGAACACACTTGAATTCATAATGGTTCTGGGGTTTTGGCAACTGTCGATCTCAAAGTCATAGTCAGAGGAAAAATAAAGGAATATCATCAGTACAGTTGGAGTAAACAGTAAAGAAAAAGCACATGGTGCTATGGTTAAGAAATCCTGTCAGGCCAGGAAGACTCTCATTACTACCTCCTGAGTCATTTCATTCACTAGCATTACCTTGAAAAATAATGTCTGTGTATATAAGTGAAAACCCTATTACACACCAGGGCTTAAGTCCTTAGCATCTTAATTTCCTGGTTGTGCATATTTACCTAAAGGGAAAGGAGTGCAATGCTAAACTCCATTGCATACTCAGGAACTGATGTAAAACTAAGCCTGCAGTAGGAAAGGAAAGATGCTACAATCTTGGGGCAATGTTTAAATGGTATTAAAAGAAAAAAAGAAAAAGAAAACATGAGAACTAACTCTCTTCTCCCCTCCTGCCTTTGTTTTTCTTTTACTTTTGTGTGAATTCATTAACTTTATCTAATCCTAATAGGACAAAAGACTAAATGTTTTGATTTTCAAAACCTCACCAGAACACACCACACACACACACACACACACACACACAAAAAAAAAAAAAAAAAAAAAAAAAAAAACAACTTCCTTAAAACTAATCAGGAGGGAAAAAAAAAAAAAAGCAACTTTTTACCTATAATAAAAAATGCAGAACCTCTCAAGCATATATGAATACCTGGACAGATTACCAATTTGCAGTGAAATGAGTAAGAAAATGCTCAAATAATTACATGGTCAAGTCCTGCAAATGCATTTTTTTAAATTAAGCAAAAAACGTTCTAGATTTGTCATACCCATCTTTTTTGTGAGTAAGCTATGGAATTTCTTTGGACTTGAGGACGCAGTGAGAAACATAGGGAAAGATACCATATTTAAGTCCCAACTCTAGACTACCTAAATCCTAACTCTAAATCCTAATTCTAAATCCTAACTCTAGACTATTTACTGGTTCTCAGTCCCATTTTCTCAATTGTAAAATGGCAACAATATCTGTCCCATCCAGTAGAAGTAAATATCAAATAAGATATTTTAAACAAAAGACAAAAAGTATTTTTAACTTGCAAAAGTACAGTACAAATGAAACCACCAAATAGGAAATGCATTACCACAGTCTACATACTATTGCCTTCAGAGCAGTATGGCCTACAATCCGAGAAATGAAGTAGAGATGAATGCCTGAAAGGGGTGGGTCTGAAGAGTTACCTCCCACAGAGAAGGCTGAAAGATAAAAGTATGAAGGCCATTATCTCTGGTCTCAGACAAACTTCAGATTAATCCCACTTTTGCCATTTTCTAGCCCTGTGACCTTGGGCAGTTTATTTAAACTCCTTGAGCTGTAATTTCCTCATCTTTAAAGAAGGAATAATAGTACCTATCTTGTAAAGGTTGCCATAATACTTACATACAATACAACATATAAAAGCATCTAGCTTTTATATTTTATAGTAATATTCATGCAAGAAAATGAGGATCACATCAAAGATTTATGGACTATTTTGCCTTCCACATCTGTCCTAATATAACTTTATATAGTCACCTTCCAAATATCTTTAAAAATTCTAGACTGGGAGGGAGGGGGATTCTAGATTGAATTCAGATTATGTGCTTTAAAACATATCCATCTTTCCTATATTAAACAGAAAAAGGAAAAGTGCTTTGTAAAAAGTTAAGGAGGAGTAATTTCTCAATTTAGGAATTTTTCTTCTTTTCTTTGTAGTGACTTGCTATAACTAAAAATATATTCTAAAAATAAATAGAATATTTTAACCTTCTTAAAGGACAAAATGATTTATATGTTGCATTTTGAGGAAATTTTATTGTTTAAAAAATTTCTTCTTATTTTTAAAAGAAAAGAGAAAGTGTCTAATTATACAGGTTCATCTTTTGCTTTTCACAATTCAGAATTTTGAAGGAAAGTCCTCAAATATCTCAAACAAGTGTAATACACATGGTTTGTTGGCAGACTTATTCTAAGCATCTCCAGGCAACATGTACACACATGCACATGCACACACACACACATACACACATAGAAATTTTTGAATCATTAAGTCATTTGGAAGAATCTCCAGAAGTGTGCCGAGGCATGTTTTTGGTGTTTTGCCAAATTATGTGCTTCTGTTTGTGGCTTTCCAATATGGATTAGACAGACGCACAAGCATGTACCATTTGGCAAGTAGTGACAATGGTCTAGTCTGGATTTAGTAATTTAAGCTTTTCATTAGTCCTCTTAGGTGAAAGAAAAGAATTAACAACAACTTGTTTCAGCTCTATCTTTATATCCCTTTGTCATCCATTCTTGTTCACTAGCCACAGATTAGAAGCCAAAGGAATTTCAGATGTCCTCTGCAGATAGAACTAAAGCAAGGGCTTCAAGCAAGGGGTTCAAATGTCAAGTACACTTCTACCAGAACCTGAACTTGCTTTTTTCTAAGGCTATAACTATGCTTTTCTGACTTCCCCAGTATACTTGATATAGGTGCCCTCCTTTTTCTCACACACACACACAAAAAAAAGATAAAAATTACCTAAAGAGGTACAAGGTCACTTGAGATTTCTGTGTTTCTCCTGTTTAGAAATTATCATGCACTAATGTCGACCTGTACATAGTAAAGTGCGCACAAAGATACATCTGACTCCGGTCACCACTTCTGGGAGAAGCTATTTCCTTGCCGCCCTCCTTCACACCATAGTTACTCTAAACTTTAGAAGTCCTATTATTAAAGGCCATGAACTGTGTTGCTAAATTCAGAATCAATTCCAAAGCTAGTCAATCTCAAATTCTGTCACAACCATCCTGATGACCCGCATGTCTCTCTAAACAGAATCAATACATGGATTGTTATGACTGTCAGCCCCTCTCCAGGTCACCCACAGAACACCAAGGGAAGTACATCTGACTAGTACCTTACATTTTCTTCTGTTGTAGGCAATAATCCTGATGCCCAATAGAAAAGTTCACAGAAACCAAGAGGTAAAAGAGATTAAATGCTGACAGTGGTCCATTGTTAATTGAGTCCCCCGTGTGAAGCTACGAAAGATTAGTTTATACAGCTGCTGCTATTTGTCATAACATTGCTAACAAGATACATATGTTCAATCAAAGTCTTATTTTGGACCTCCAAAACTGGACAGTCCAATGGTGTGAAACATGTTTGGTTTCCACATGTTTCATCACTCTCAGGATCACTCTACAGAAGGAAGACAAGGGTATGTCCTCAGGTTGTCTATATCCTAGAAAATTTGTTTTGGGGGTTTTTGAGCATGGAAAACAAAAGTGGGCTAGAGATTGAGGGAGAAACCTGTAAGGAACATTGCTATGATGTAATGCTGTCAACTGGTTAGCAGGAAATTTAGACCTGTAACTCCAGCTTGATAACTAAGTAGTGACTTTCTCTAGAGAAAGCAAAGGACAGAAAAAAATATGTCCAGTCAGGACACAAAACTAAGCATCTCCTTTGTCCCTTGTATTTTCCAGCAACAGAAATCTCCTCTGCTTATAAACTATAGGCATACCGAGGCAGGAAATGTGTTAACTAATTTCAGAAGAATTTCACTAGAACATCTCAGATAGGCTAAAACTCTAAAACAGACTCAATACCAAAAACCATTATCATAGTATGTATTAAATAAGATGTTGTGGATTAAGTATGTTTCTTGTCATCAGAATTTTCTCATTTTAGTGGGTAATGGGGGTGGGATATGCATTCCAGTGCATACTCTCATATGAAGAAAAAATACTTACATTCCACAAAGCCCTTTTATACATATTATCAAAATATTTTACCCAGGAAAAATTGTTAATAACACCACCATTTACAGATGGTGAAACTGAAGCTCAAATCTCAGTAAATGATTACAGCATCAAAAATGGAAGCAGGGTCTTCCCATCATTGCCCTTGATTCTTCTGTGATAATAAGAGGATACTGTGTCTACTAATAAATTGTATTATCTTCCCATTACCTTTCAGACAAACATTTTACCTAACACTTGACTGTTATAAGATGGAGAACTTGTTGGGACTCCCCCCCACGTATATACACAAAAAGAGAAGTAAAGATTAACAATGACCAGACTGCTCTGTTAGGCAGGTCAATAGGCATGACTTCAAGGAAACAGTTTGGAGACAACAGGGATTAAATAAGTTATTTTGATGAAAAAAATATAAATCTAATTTTAAGTTTCTCATCGATAACTCAAAGCACCTACGAAAGTATGAGGATGAATATTTATGTTCACAATGGTACTGCTGCTAGTCTAAATTTGCTCCTTCTGCACACTCCTTTCATACTCTTCCTCTCCAGTTTGCTATCCTATTATGAGCCGATTTAAGAGGCCATCTTGAACCTCAATGGATGGTACAATTACCATAAAGCTCCCAACTATAAATAATGGTCTTATAATAATAATGCAAATTCAAGAGGTGAGAATGGTGTTTAGATTGCTTTTGCATATTTGTCATCTAAAACAATCCCTCTTCCCCCACATCTTTTGTGCGTTTCATAAAAGCATCAAAATACACTTTCAAGTAGCAGGATTGCTTTGCTAGCAGCTGAAGTGCCCATTCCAACCTTATTAACTTGATCCAAGATGGTACTTCAAAATGACACAGTTTGGAAATGAAAGGTAGAATCCAGTATTTTAATTCCCAGGAAGAGAAATTAATCTGAATCATGTATACCTAGTTTAGTATAAAGTCTGCTAAAGAGGTTATTCCTATCCTGGATTAGTTTTACTAAGCCAGTTTAGGAGCTACTCTAAAATAATAATCTAACAAAATGCCTATGTCCAAATCCTGATTCTGCCACTTACTCGTTGTGTGACCTTTGGGCATAACCATACTGTTCTTTGGTGTCCTCACATGTAAAAAGGAGATAGAGCTTGTCTCATAGGATTGATGTTAAGGAATGGCTGAATATGGATATGTATGTTTGTGCATGGGGTGTCTGCCTCTCTCCCCTCATTTAAAAAGAGAAACTAAGGGCTAGAGATAGAGCTCTTGTCTAGCTTGTGCAAAACACTGGTTTCAATCCCAAGCACTGAAAAATATAAAATTGAAAAAACAAAAAGAGAATGTATTCACTGTCTCCTTCAAGTCTTTATTCAAATATTACCTTAGCAGTAAAACCTACCCTAACCATTTTGGGAGGAGGAGAGGCACCAGGGATTGAACTCAGGGGCACCTAACTACTGTACCACATCCCAAGCTATTTTATATTTTATTTAGAGACAGGGTCTCATTGAGTTGCTTAGCACCTCATTTTTTGCTGAGGCTGCCTTTGAACTCTCCATCCTCCTGTCTCAGCCTCCCAAGCACCATAGAGATTACAGGCATGTGCCACCATACAGGCCTACCCTATCCATTTTTAATACTCTAATCTTCCCCAATTCCACACTCACATTTTCTTTATTTTAAAACTATATTTGAGATAGTATTTCCTATAAAATTGGTGCTCCTGTGTTAGGTATTCAATTTATACCGTAACTTAAAAGAATGAAGTCACTCACTGACTGGTCTCCTCCTATACCCACCACCCCATAAGGAATTCTAGCCCTCCACCAGACATCTTTAGGAAAGGTGTGACAGCTCAGGGTGGACCCACAGGAGATGCGCTCCCTGGAGGATGCATCTCCTGTGAACAATGGAACACTCTTCTCGGTGAATGGTAAAATAGGAACAAAATATCCTGAGGTATAGGAGGTACCCAGGAGCAGGTCTGAGAGGCACAGACCCAACTAAGAATTTATTTCTTCAGAGGACTAAGATCCTCTTTTATATTTTATATCAGTGTGATCACTTAAAAAAAAAAAGAAATGATAATAAGGCTTTCATTTTTTTCTAGTGAGTTATTCATCTGCAATATTTCTTATGTAAAACAAAGTATAGTGATGCATAAATTAATTGCTTCTTTATGTCACAATGTGCAAAGTGATCCAAAATGGAAAATTACATTTTTATATAGAAAAATCATTTTTTTCTTAATAATTATGAGAGCAGAAATAACAACAACAAAAAAGCAAGAAAACAACCCTGAAAATCTGCATTGTGGTTGCTAACTTGAACCATGCCAATGAACATTCAAAAGATTAATCAAAGGCTTGACAGTTGTTAACAGTTCAACATGGTTCCCATAATTATCCAATTAAACATATAATGCAAATAGTAGAAGTCTTATGGGTTCCATAGAGCATGAATATCAGGCTGCTTCAGAAAACTATTAACTGTAATGTACTGTCTGCTGAGTCAGAAAAAAGTGAAAGGAGAGCTCATGCATTTATAGAGGAAGGCAAGGAGAAGAAAAATACAGTGGAGAGACACGTAACTCAACCACTCTTTATGTGGTCATATAAACACAACAGACAGTGGTAAAATCCAGAAAACAAAATTTAAGTAACAATTATTGTAAAACCAAAAGAATGCAGAGCAATGACTTTACCCTATAATTCCTACTGGCTGCACTACATCCACAGCATACTTCAACCACACTTTTCTAGCTTGCTGCTAAGTTAGAAACATGGATGTAATTATAGTTGTTGGCTTTTGACTCTGTCTATAAACCATGCAGAGATAAACTGCTATTAGTGAACATACCAACTCCATATAATTGTGTTTTGACATTATAGGTGAAAACAGCGAGAAGGAACACTAACCACAGCAATTATAAACAGCGTGCTGGAGGGCACGTCAGGTCACTTATGACCTCGACTAAACTGCTGTAATCCCTAAACTGCATTTTCACACATTCAGATGTACACACATGCACGCGCACACCCCACACCTGTCTTCTTTAGGAAAATGAGGTTAGTGAACGTAAGAACTACTAAGTTACTAAATTATATATTTATAAACACCCAAAAGGATATAAAATGCATGGTATGTGGGACACATATCTGTCCTTTAAAAAATCGTATTATATTTTTAAAAACCAAATGTAAATTTTAGAAGAACAACTTTGTGGTAAGTGTTCATTCTAAAAATATTTATTTTGCAGCTGTATTTACTCAGGGGAAAAGAAGAATTCAGGAAATCTGATTCACTACAAAAACTTTGGCTACTGTATAAATTGAGTTTAAGTTGCATTATTTAGAGGGTAATTTTTAAATGCTTAAACCATCTCCTTACACAGGTAACTTTCTGCAATAATCATTCAATTGTATACCTCATTTTACTCGCTGTAGATAGAAATAGTACATTCATCTCTTTTTGTAATAGTCTTTCCCTCCCCCACCCATGTGGTACTCAAGGATATCAAGAGGGCAATAAATAGGCAATAGATATTTTTTAAGCACAATGCTGTGGGTTTAAGCATCAATACTATGTTCAATGACTTGTTCTCTGAAGTATAATATGATTTATATAAACAGCAACAAAATAAATGTGAAAATCAAAATAATATTATATGTGGTAGCACACTTCGCAGAAGTTCAATTTATAAGCGATAAGACTTTTTAATGAGATTATTCATAGAACTGGCAACATAAATAAGACCTTTAGAATGTGTCAGTACAATGAAAATAATCTCATCTATTTGGAGAGTTCTTAAAAATATACACAGGGTTGGATAGGGTTGGTTTTGAGATTTCTTCGTCTTCCTCATTGCCGTATAAACTTGGGTAATGATTCAGTCTTTGACCTTGTACTTTTCTTTCTCAAAAAAAGGTGATAATGACAACAGTGGTGACTCTATATCCATTTATTCTGAGGATAAAATGAGACATACCATATAAAGCCCGGCATACAGTAGTAAATGCTTAACAAATATTAGCTGCTGTTGTTGTTACTGTCATCTTAAAGTTAGTTTGGCCAAGATAATTTTGACATGGTTAAAATATTAAATAAATACATAAACACATAAATATAAAATGCAGATATTAAAGTTGGCACACAATCTAAAAGAAAACTGACATAAGTGGATATCACTATAATTTCTGAGGGGTCTGGGAAATGAGTTGCATAGGCTGTTCTTAAAGCTCATACTTTATATCATCACTTTACTCACTGGACACAGTTTTAAGGAATATAAATTGAACTGAAAAAATATATTTTATTTATTTATACTTATTTATATTGGAACTAGGGTAAAATGCATCCATGTACTATAGTACCCACTTTATCTTGGGGATCAAAGTTCCCCTGTTTCAACTGCCACATTCCAGCCTGGACAGTACAGTTTCTGTGTAACTAACTGGCAAGTCCATCATCCTGACTAAAAGTTCACTGCTATAGGCTCTAACATAATGTCTGAGAACAATGGACTCCTCATTCATGCTAAGAGCAATCCTGATAATGTTCAGTGCTGCATGAACTCAAGTTGATTCAGCCTGGGACTTCAATGTCTTTTTTTTCTTTTTATTTTTTTTAGCATATGTGAAGGGAAACAGAATAGGAAAAGAAAAAAAAAACCACCTATATCCATGTTTAAAGACAAATGCATAAAGTTAATATATTTAGGTACCATACTAGCATCTAGGAATGTTGGAGAAATCATTGGAGAAAGCCCTGTTGCTTGTTGCTCACTGAGAGACACAGCAACAGTTTCTCAGGACAAACCAATGCCCTTCTAGGCACAGAGAAAGAAGAAACACTTGACAGTGGGCAAGAAAGAAAAATATACAAAGATTTCTTCCTCTGGGCAGGACCAAACTGAGATTTGCTCTCTGTCAGCTCTCTAACTTTGCTTCTCAGACACACATAATTATAAAATGAAACTTGTATCCCATGATGATGCAAAAAGATGCTTTTTAAATTTTTGTTTTTTGGGGGAAGATTGAAGACCAAATGCTCATTCATTCATTCATTCATTCATGCTGAGGATCCAACTCAGTGTCCCACACATGCTAAGACTATGCTTTACCACTGAGCTACATCCCAGCAAAGAACAGGCTTCTAAATGGAGAAGTAGTAACAGTGAAGTTGGATACAAGCTGGGATGGGAGTCCTCATGGTTCAAATACTTACTAGCTGTCAGACTGGACATTTACTCAACATATTTATAACCTGGGTTTCTTCATCTGATTTATGATAATAATGCCTAGGTCTTCAGGTAACTAATGATTATATTAAATAATTCAAGGGACACACAACATTCTCAACATGCTGTATCTTATAATAAATTAATACTATCATAATAAAACAGTAACAAGAAGAGAGATTTCTACTTTCTGAAGAGAAAGGAGGGATATTTCTGGATCCTTCCTCCTACATTATCTTGCTCACTAAGATTCAGTGTCTTATCTAAGAAAAAAGCCAATCCCTTGAATCAAAAAGAAAATGAAACAACAGAAATAAAGAGTGGAGGAATTTCTGTCCTGAAGAGCCTAGGATGGTGTACAAATCTCACACCCCTGGATCTAAATCATCTATAAATCAAGCAACAAAAGCTAAAAAAGAAAAAAAAATTTCAATTAAATATTGATTTTGTTTAGAAAAGTCCACCAAAGAAATTATTGTGAAGACCAAAATACATATTCTTTGTCCATTTCCTTCAGAAAACTCAGAAGGAACCTAGAGTACACTTACTCATATACACACACAGATGTCAACACACCTGAGAAGAGTATCCTAACCTTTCAAACAAATAAGAATTGAAGAAAAATTATTCTAAAGACATAAGAAAAATCATTAATACAGCATGGGATGAATGGGATAGGGAGAGTTTATCAAAGATCATGAAGACCACAGAGCCTCATCTTGAAGAGCTGCATCACTATGTATGGCTCTTGACTTGGTTAATCCTCTCTTGAAGGCTGTTTCAGTTTCCCCGTGTATCCTTTGTGGCCTGCACAATAAACACATCCAATTCCAGGATCTCTTACAAAAGCATAACAGAGTAGTAGAAAACAACAAATGAGAGAGACGTCTCAGTTTAGGAGAAAAGATTAGCTGGGAATCCCTCTGACTTTACTTTGTATATCAGAATTGATAAATCAGAATTGAAAGAAATAACTTACAAGTCAATAAGATTAAAATGACTGATCATTTCAATCCTTTTAAAAATGTTTGAATAAGTAAAATGAACTTACGAGACTTTTAATAGGCCGAGGTTATCCCTTACTATACAACATTTTCTTCATTCCTTTTACCCTGATATGAATAGAGTAAGTTCACCATCTAGAATTAGGATTTAGAGCTCAGGAGACAAACTACATGTACTCAAATTCAGGCTCTGTCACTTGAACTACCTCCACCTCAGAGATCTCATTTATGAAAGGATAGTAAAACGTCCACCTCTGTGGTCACTGAGGATTAATTGAGTCCCACGGGTGAATTGTCAAAAATTCCTGGTGCCTAATAAGTGTTCATTAAATGCTAGCCAGACTACTATATATGACATCCAATGGCCACAAGTGGGAAAGCATCACAGAGTAAGAAATTCTACATACCTTTTTTCAAGTTACTGTTGAGTCACTACCCAAGGCCTGGAAGCCATTAACTCATTTGGCCCTCAAAAAAACCTTTTAAGATTGGCATAGGGGCTGGGAATGTGGCTCAATGGGGCTGGGGATGTAGCTCAATGGGGTTGGGGATGTGGCTCAAGTGGTAGCGCGCTCGCCTGGCATGCATTGCGGCCGGGGTTCGATCCTCAGCACCACATACAAACAAAGATGTTGTGTCCACCGAAAACTAAAAAATAAATATTAAAAAAAAAAATTTTCTGTCTCTTTAAAAAAAAAAAAAAAAGATCGGCATAGTCTCTGTTTTGCACAAGAAGACACAAAGAAGACACAGAGTCTCTATGACCTTAAAACATTTGCTGAAAGTCACATAGCTAAAAATAAGAGCTGTGTTTTAGGCACAGTACACCTAACTCCCAACTTTTATACACTTTGCATGACTCCTTCTCCATGCACCTCTAGTCATTTCCACCCATGATGGTCCACCCACCACACTGATATCTGAGTTGGAGGAATTGTGAAGTGTACCCCAATGTCATATTCTATTCTTCTATTGGTCCCATTAAGAGCAAGCATTATTACAAAACCTAATGTGTACTACTCCTCCAAGCTTCATTACACTTTTTGATTGTCTCACTTCTGAATGGGACAATGCTGATATCTCTCAGGGCCCAAATGCAATTGCTCCAGTTAGGAGAAAAGGGCTGAGTCCAGAGAGTATCCTGACAGGTTTCCAATTTCCTGCAAGAAACATGCTGCAGCATATCCTATAGCATGCTTGTTACTCCTATAAAAACCCTACAAACATATTTTCTCATCCTACAGATGAAAAAATTATACTTGCTCATCAGAATGCATCTATTCTCATGATTTCACTCTTTCTTCAGGAACTGTCACAAGTTTCCATGTTATTTCCTTCAAATAATTTTATGTATCACTACCACTACTTTTGTCACCAAAGTATTTAGTAAGCATTGCTTTTCAGTTTAAAATAAAGAGAAAAATCCAACAAATCTTCTTAAATTGCCTTTCGCTACTATAAAATCAGTAAAATGTCTGTCTTCTCTATATTCTAATTCCAGCACCTGACACGGTACCTGATACATACAGTCCATGCTCAGTGAGTATGTGTTGAATGACTAAGTGGCTTGGTTTTAGACAGAATGGCTTTGAAATGTCATAGTAAATGACAAAGTTAGGCTGACTCCTTTTTAAATTTCCATGATCATAATCTTGTTAAATGTGCACATCATAATCAACATCCAACTACAAATCAACAAAACCCATGACAAATATATACATGTACATGTATATCCCTACAGAGAATAAGCAGAAGTATGCAAATGAGAAAACATGATCACTGCCCTCTAAGAACTTAAGTTCACTTTCAGTTAACTGATGGTGTGATGGCAGGACAGAGGACCTGAGAACTTCACACACACTGTTCCATTTTATCTTTGGGTGTTATGTTTTGTAAACTAAAAAGATTGAAAGCTACTTTAAAAGAGTTTTATACAGCTATAGTCACAGGATTGCCACTGTTTTTTCTTTCTTTCTTTCCTTCTTTCTTTCTTTCTTTCTCTTGTTTTCTCTTTTCTTTCTTTTTCTTTTTTTTTTCTGTAACTACTTATTAGGAAATACTATATTCTGGAAGAGTCATAATTTACAGAGGGCAAAATATATTAGGAAAATTCAATATAGAAAGCAGGATGTTATTTTATTTGGGGTGTGTCACCATATCATCCACTGCTTTAGCAACAAAGTCATGAATTTGCATCAGATCACACTTAAGTCTGAAAACAAACACACCTCATGAGGCAGAAATAATTTTTTTTCCTACTGAGTTGCACTTGATTTTTAAAATAATAATAATGATGTTGTAAACTAGACCCAAAACTGAATTAAGCTAATTTCAGAACATTTTTTAAAATACTTTTTGCAGGATATTCTGCCTTCCAGATTTTTTGCCGATAGAATTATGTTTTCAATTGTAAAACACCTTAAATTATTGACACATGACAATTGTTTCCACTCATGATTATAGATAATGAAAATATGAGAATTAATAAAAAAATACAAAACATATTTTTAAATGTTTTAAGATATATTTCTTTTAAACATTTTAAATAATGTATACAGGATCTACACTGAAATAAAAAAGCTAAATATATATAAAAATAACTTAAATATTAGAATTTAACATTACTATGTAGTAACAAAAAAGTGAAATAAATCAAGGGCATTTAGTATTCAGTATCTGGATTGCGAATTCATATTAGATTCTTTGATTAATATATTTTTTGAGAAAAACATCAAATTTGTCACCAAAAAAGTTATTCTTGGTACAATGTATATCATTACCAATATGTTCCATTTATATAATAAGGAGATTCCTGGTTATCTGTTTTGTCTTGTTTTTATTACACAACCCCTGAGAAAACTCTGCTTAAGACTCACCTCCTCTCTGTGACCTTTCCATTACAGTCCCACAGGGTCGCTCCCTGTCAGCTCGGCAAATCTAACTATATTTAGTAGTTGGTGAGATGATTAGTGGGTTGTATACTTGTTCTACTATCTCTTGCATTTCTGTTGCTCGTAAACACTGAAAATGACCATTACCCTTTCTTTTCTACTTGTAACTTCTTTATTACTTGGGCAAGGTCATTAATATTTTTCACTATTTTTCCCTAATTCACTAAAATATTGAAAACAATAATAAGTACAGTACTCTTGTTCCATAAATGTACTTGTGTGTGTGGGGGGGGGGGGGTACTGGGGACTGAACCAGGGCCTTGTGGATGCGAGGCAAGCACTCTATCAACTGAGCTATATCCCCAGCCCATAAATGCATTACTTGACCATTTCTCCATCTTTATCCCAAATGCTCTATATTTTACTTTAAAGATTAAAGATCTTTTTTCCCCCCTCAATCTACCCCGCAAACCCCAGTACTAGAGATTGAACCCACAGCATCTCACATGCTGGGCAAGCACTCCATCACCAGGCTATATCACCAGTTCTTTCTTCTTCTTTTTTTCTTTTGTAAATTTTATTTTGAGGTAGGCTGTTCCTTCTTAGAAGACTGCCCTGGAACTTGTGATGTTCATGCCTCAGCCTTCTAAATAGCTGGGATTACAGGCATGCACCACCATGCCTAGTTGAAAGAAGTATTTCAACAAATTTTAAAAAATGCCTACTTCCTTGACTATGTGATGTACACAGAATCATATTAAGCAGATGTCAGAATAAAAGTTTTATATATAAACACACACAAAACACATTTTTAAAAATATGACTCACAAAATAAATAACAAGATAAGAATTATTATTTACGACTTCTGAGGAAAATTTCTCAATACTAAAACTTTTTAGACTTAAAATATATTATCAGTAAATATATTTTTAATGCTGTAATATTTTGCATAAGACAAAATAATTGAAATTATTCTTCAGAGAATAATCTTACACATAATATTGAGATATTTCTTCCCACTTATTTGTGGAACTATAATTCAGTGCTAACAAGACGGGCGGGCGGGAATATATATATATATTTTTTTTTTCACATACACACACACACACACACACACACACACACACATAAACATAAATGACTATTCAAGCCCATGAAAATGTTTGGGATTTTAAAGTCTTGGTCTCCAACATAAATAAACACCAATGCTTCAAGTACTCCCTGATAGCCAACAGTTAAGGGTATGTTCACTTTTGTTTTCAATTATGTTTATGTCTGGGATTTTTTATAACTCAAATTATGGTCTTATGAAAAATGGATAATAGTAAAGAATATTGAAATCTAACAAGAAATGTTATAGGAATCCAACTTGTCTTTATGCTTCTAGGAAAGGCTACTTCTTTAGGTCACCCACGAATACTAATATGGGCATTGTGATTTGCTGTGGTTTTGTACTGCCCATTTAAGGGATGGATTCTGAGACATTACACAGCACCTATAATATCTGAATTCTTGCCATAGAACTACAATATTTGAAAAATTGTCAAATTTAATATTTTTTCTTCCCATTTTAGACATAGGACCAAACCTTAACTTAAGGCTCTGCCCTACAAAAGGGAGACCAAGTCTTCCAGAATGCTCATAGAAAAAAGTGGTGAGCACTTATGGGTAAAATACTGAGTACCTACTATGCACAGACACTATGCTGGCTGTTGATTTAGAGAAGAGTAACTGCAAACATTTCAGTGTCACCTACAATATGGTAGCTGTGGTGCTAAGAACTTCACAAGCATTTTTCTCATTTTACCCTCAGAACTGACACATAAATTGCAAGACACTCCAGAGCTCAGGAAACTGAATCTTGAAAAATTACACTAATTTACCCAACCATGTAGTGAATGGTGGAAAACCAACATTTAAACACTCTCCATGTTCTAAAATATATTCTATTGCTAATATGGACACTATACATAAAATGGTTTTATTTTACACATTTTTAAATTTTGAAGCATACATAAAGTAAGCATGACATATTACACACTAACCAAACACTAGTACAAATACAAAAGAAAGAAACAAATCCCAGTAAAACTCATATTTTTCTCAACTTCCCTCGTACTACCTGAATAGAAATAATCCGATTTTCCCCTAATGTTCTATATTTAGTATAAATAATTCATTCGTTCATTCATTCAACAAATACTTGCCACCTACCTGCTCCCAAAACTTGTAGTTTCATACATTTATGCAGTATCCATCTTTTATTCATCTATTTTTCCATCTACAACTTAGAAACATACCTGTAAACTTTCCCTTAAACCATCACACTAGAAATTAGCTAATAGAAGTAAAAGATATTAAACTTCTTCTATTATTATTAATATCTCTCCTAAAATTTATTAGCCTCTACTGTATTCTGAGGTGACGTGATACCCCTTAGAACATTACAAGACACACATAAAACATGAATTACAGATAAATCTTTCACTTTGTAAAAGAATTCTTACCTTAACAGAATATTCACTGAAGGGTTCTTTTTGAAATTGGCCCCTTGTGAATTTAATGTTTTGTTTTTCTAAAAACTAAACTAAAAAAAAAAAAAAATTCTTAGAAATATTTCTTAACTAAAAGGAGGTTTATGTTTGCTTCAAACATTAAAAAAAAAAATTATTTAGCCAGGATGAGAGAGATACTACACAAAGGAAAATGGAGAGGTAGTAATTATCAAGTAACCTAAAAACATCCACAGGCAGAATGTAAACCAATTTTCATAACTAGCTCTCATATTTTTCTTTTTTAAATATCTGAACTGTAATTAAAAAAAAAAAAAGTTTTTCCTTATAACCAGTTTCAAACATGGGGAATCTTCTATGTTACTGAAAATCTGGCAGTTTATTTTTAATGGGTCCTTTGTGGTTTCCAACCACTATCTAATCCATGATATTAGTTGACTATAACTTTAAAAGTGTGTTTTCCATCCACTGAAAAAAACAGCAAGGCAGTCATTCTTAGGAAGACCATGGCTTCTGACTGATAGCATAAGAATACTTCCTATGAAAAGGCATAAAACAAGAAAGTGGACTTTAGAGTCAGTTGAGTTCAATAAACTACAAATTACCATATGTTTAATCACAACTATTTTCTGTTCCTTAAAAAAAATTATTGCTGCTTTCACAAAATAACACTTTTCACTACTTATTCTTATTTTTGCCCCGTAGCAGTAAAACTAACACAAACAACCAGAGGCTTCGCTTAGATTCAATATTCCAAATTGTAAGGTGAAAGGATCTCTAGGGATTCTCTAGACTCTAAAATTTTAGGAATTAAAGGCTGCATTCTTAAAAAGCAAGCTTTTTATCTAGAGTGAACAAAATTATTTCATTACTGGACTTTGAACTAAGCAACATGAAAACATTCCTCAATAGTCCCTTACACATTTTCTATTTCTCTTTAATAAATAAAATGTATTAGAACCCCTTAGCAAGAATATACTAAACCTCACTAAATATTGCTTAGTATGAAGGAGACTGTCCCTCTGCCAAGATTATCAGGAACCAAATTCCGAAGATGCCAGGACAAAGGAGGATAGTGGATGTCCTTCAGATTCATTTTCCCACCTGACAGATAAAGAAACTGAGTCAATGAGGGGCCCAAAGTCTCCAAGATACTTGCAAGCAATAGGGCCACCAATTTTTTCTCTTCCACTACATCAAGCTGCTTCAATTGCTACATGGCCCAGAGTCAGTAAACAAAAAAATAGAAGAAAATAATTCCATTGCCAGGTCACTAAATAATTTGGAGCCCAATTTTTATTCTTCTTCTTCTTTGTAACACAACCTTATGTTCAGAAACTTACAGTTTAAAGTACATTAAGTAAAATCATGTCCATATGCAGATATGTCTTCTCCCATATGCATCTTAAGAAAATAACAAACAAAAAATAATTTATCGTCAGCCCCTAGAAAACAAAAACTGAAATTAAAAGAAAGAATGGAGTAAATCTAAATTGTATATTTTCATTCCTTCTAAAAGGATTAAATAACAGAATTCTAAATGGTTTGTTTGTACTTTCCATGCAATATGTAGATTAACCATGAAATTCTGTTTGGGACACTTTGACATCTGTTTTCAGTGCATTACAATGAAATCTGGGGACTTGATACATACATTTGCTGTAATAAAACTGTCACTAATCAGTGTTTTCCAAAATATTGCCCATAACTATTACTATTCAGTAGTCTCATTTGCATGATCTAATATTGTTGCTACATCATGTTTTTCCCCGACAATGTGTTAGCTGGTCCCAGGCACATGGTCTAAAATGGCTGCAAACCACTCACTAATCTCAGCATCTCTATACTACTCTGTACATACACATGCAGTCTGTCCTAGGATTGGGACTAATACTTCATCCGTCACAAATTATTTTTCCTGTTACTGGAACACCAAGGTTGAATTCACATCCTGAGTGTGAAAAACTCAACAACAATAAAGGAGCCCACACTGAGTAGGAAATTATGCCTCATGGGGCTTCTACCACAGGAGACACAACATAATCCCAACTCAGGAGTCCCTTCAGCAAATCCATAATGATGCTTTTTGAACAATGAATGCAGAGCCTTTCATTAGCTTCAACCATTTCTATGTACAAAACTAGACTGGTCCAGACTTTGAAATAGGGTCTATTTCATCTTCACTAGGGTTAATAAATAGCTGTATCAATGACAAATACCCAGAATCTCAAGCTCACAAGGTATTAATGCAACCTCCTAGATATTTGATTAAATAAATGTTTTATTTATTTAATTGCATACATCCGTGCATCATGTACAAAACATGGATCTCACGGGAAAGTAATTCTGAGTCAAAACGTGGTATTCACCAAAAAATAAAAACTTACAAAAAATAATTTGTTTACCTATACTGATTCTAAATGAATTCCATATTTCATCAGTACCTGGAACTATATTCATGTTGCTCAAGAGTCCAATATAATTTCATTTTGTCCTCCCATGAACTCATCTTAAACCTGAAATATGTTACTCTATACACATGTTTTATATTATACAAATGATGGATACAAAAAGCAGATTAATTGTAGGTCCTAATGCTGTGTTTGTTGGTACTAAGAAGTCATTCCAAATGTTCCAAAAGGGATTAATGTAGTATAACAAGTCTATTTAATTATTGTAAAACCAGTGATCCTCATATTACTATAAGCAGCTTTCCCCTTATTTGGAGACTGTAACTAGAACAGAAATTGTTACGTGGTAACTGCAAGTCACATCCTGAAACACTGATGCTTCATTATCAGGAGTAAAGAAACATATCAGCATCTCTGAGAGTCTACGAAAGGCAACCAGTATTTAAGATGTACGTTTATGCTTCATTTTAGGGTTCCAATGACTTACATCCTAAGTGTAAAGCAAAGCTTTTCAAATGCATCAGAAAGACCTAAAACCAAATTCCTCTGCCATCATTTTTATTTGTGTATCCCATGCATTTTTATTTTTTTGTATCCCATGAACAAACAGAATGGCAACTAAACACAAGAATGCTCTCAAAAAGAAAAAGCATGCCATGGATTATTAAAAATTATGTACCAAAATCTAAACAAGCTAATCAATGTTCTGATTCTACTCTGTGCACACCCTAGTTACCCTTTAACTAATGGGCAAACAGTGAAACAACTTTTCCTATTAACTCCTGGCTAGAACCCCTAGGTATATGATAAATATTATTATAAAGTACTTCACATAGGAATATGATGCTTTTTTACAGTGCATCAGTGTGACCTGTGATTTAAGGTATTTCCCTTGAAGAGGCTATGGATATGCATTGATCTGTCCACCTGCCAAACGTGCTGTGTGAAGTGAATGAGGGGTGCAACCCACTTAACATGGAGAACCAAGCACCAGCCAGCTAGTTCCCAGGAATCTGAAGCACAAAGGTAGCTCCATGAGCACACGGACCCAATCAACCAGAGCCAATGAAGTCAAACACGGCAACTCCCAATCACAGTTTGGTAAGGAGAAGTAAATGTTTTAACCATTGCCCATTTGGCATCCAGTTGTTCTTAGTAAAAGTGAAATCACTCTACTACACAATAAATATTAACTTCTTTTCTCTAGAGCTTGTTTAATTATTTAATTTTCTTAAAGGCATAAAAAGGAGACATAGAAAAGACTGACTGAAAGGAGAAGAAAGTTAAATGGCAATAAAATCAAAATAATTCACATAACCAATTAAACAATTTGAGGTTTTGATCCAACTAAGGGTTGATTTTAAATGACATGTTCAGACTTTAGAGTACAAAAGCCAGCAGCTTGCTCCTTTGAAAGAATGATCCAGCCTAGCCACATCATCATCACTTCTGTCCAACCAAATCTAAAACATAAGTGTACTTCTCCCAAATGTTGGCAACTTAATTTTTTGTACATGAAAGTTTTATCCTTTACTGGAGTGCAATGAATTACAAGTACTCACTAGGACACCCTTTAGTCAACACTAAAGTTATTTATTCAGAGAGCCATGAATAAAATTATTTTATTCCTTCTTTCCAAATACCTCTACAGTGATCAAGAACTTTTTTCTCTGGTAAATCTGAGAAGTATTTCCAAAATTATATAGCTAATTTTAATTTAAATGGGTTCTAACAACGAACTAACTTCACATGCTGACATTCTGAATTTTCACCAATCAACATTGACACACACCACAGTGATTAGGACTGTTATTTTCTCTTTGGAATGTCTTATCATGGGAGATCCATATAAACTAATTGATGTACCCTCATCCCAACATTCAATCATTTCTTCTCTTCACTCTTGAAGTCTTCTTACAGCATATTCCACCATTTATAGTAATAATGGCTATTATTAATATTACTGCTTTTACTTACATGAATTATTTCAATTAATCCTAAAACAGCCCCGTGAAGTAGGCATTTTAATCCTTATTTTATAAGACAGAAAAATCAAAGTATCTGGAGCATAAGTGACTTGACCAAGGTCACATAGCTGACAAAAGGCAAGACCAGAATTCAAAATGCTGGATTCCAGGAACACACTGTCTGTTATAGACTGAATGTGTATTACCAAAATTCGTAAAATGAAATCCTATACCTTAAAGTGATGGTATTTGGAAGGTGGGTCTTTGGAACATAATTAGATCAAGAGGGTGGAGCCCTCATAAATGGGATTAGTGCCCTTAAAAGAGAGGCCATGGGACTATCTCACTCTTCTCTGCCCTGACAGGGTACAAGGAGAAGGCAGTCTGCAACCCAGAAAAGGCCTTTGCCAGAACTCAACCAGACAGGCGCCTGGTCTTGGACTGCCAGAATTGTGAGAAGTAAATTTTGTGTTTATAAGCCACCCAGTCTGTTATGTTGTTATAATAGCCCACAGTAAGGCACTTTCTGTGCTCTGCAAAACCCAAGAAGACACAAAGAAGGGAAATTTGCTCAACTCCAAGAGAAATCCAAACTCAAAGGATAACAGAATAATTTAAATTACATATTATTTACTCTTTAGTACATGAATAAGCCGACTACCTTATTTCCTGCCACTTCTCTTTTCTTGTAACTTCAGTACTCCACTTCCATTCCCTACAACATACTCACACGTGTGTGCATGCCTGCACACAGACTCACACACAAACAGCACCCACCAATTATCCATGGTTCTCTTTAACTCCACAGTTTAGATCACTTTAAAAGTCTTTCAAGGGAAGAACTGAGGCAGACGTCTGGAGAAAATCATAGACGTTTTTAAGTCCTTTGGGGCTGGTTGTTGCTCTCATACCACAGTCCCACTGCCATGTGGCCCATTATTAGCCCACTAACCACATCCAAACACAGCTCCAGGTTGGCCTTACCACTGGGCTGCCAATGAATGAGCAGAAAGGCAAGAGGGATGTTTCCCACTCTCAAGTGGTCTTTATAGGAAAGGAAAGGAAAATTGGGCTACTAACTAAAATCAGATTCAGTGCATTTCATTCGCCTTTCCTCCTCTGCTCCATGGGATGCTGCATTATCAACGTGATTAATTCCTGAAGTGTTAAAATTCCTTGGTCTTGTAAATATTCCTGGAGAGGAAAACAGATTAAAGCAACAACAACCCAAAGAAAAAGAGAGCACAAAAAAGAAAAGAAAAAAGAAAACTTCTCACCTGCTCTTTGCAGATATTTTTAAAATGGGAATAAAGAAATCTTAAGCTATTCCCAAGGTCTAGTGCCTGTACCACATTGTCCCTCATCTGTCAGTGTATCCACACACATGCATAAACAGTATGCGAAGTACAAGGAAGGAAATGCACATTCTAACTTAAACTTCCTTTTTTCCTCTAATAATTTAAAAATAAAATGTAACAGCTTGAATTTTAAATATTTAATCTGGCAAATATAGGAAAAATCATGAACTATAATGTCATATTTGGCAAAGAAAAGTTTCGTAGGATAAAAATATCTGTGTTTTAACATTTTAGAAGACATTTCCAATATTTTAAAAATAAAATTATTTCACTGCTTTAGAAGAGAACGGAGGTAAAATTCTCTATTTCTGCACATGAGGTTTTCATGAAAAGTAGAAAAACAATTTTATATTCATTGGAATAGTTAATCTTACATACTGGCAAAGGGCCCACTGAAATAAAATCTTCATATTTACTAATGGTTCACTACTATTTCATGAAATTTAGCTATTTAAAGGTTTCTCTTAAACTATAATATAAATTATAAGATAATATACATGAGTTACCAGATTACTCTCATGTTTAAATAGTCTTGTTTTTATCCTGCATGTCTAGTGTATACATTTTTTCCAATACCGGGCAAAGATTTATAGTGTGAAGTTTCAAAATCGGTTGTTTTAGGACTTATACGTTAGCAACCAAATGTGTAAATAAATTTGCCACTTTAGCCCTATATAATGACAGTAAAATATTTTTATTATAACAACTGAAAATGCTGAAAAGTAATTGTTAGGGAAACCATAGTATAAAAGGCTGAAAAGTCAACCTCAGAGGAGTGGGGAATAGGAAATTGTGATATGTATCATCATAAAACACAGACATCGAAAATCTAAGCAGAATCAATCCAGAGCCCTCCAAATTCCAGAATACTATCCCCCACCTCTTGTAGCAAGGAGTGCTTCAAATTTGTCCCCATCACTGTCAGCAAACAAAAGAAATTCACTTCTACAGCCAGACCATGTCAAACAGAAGACATAGCTGCTGAGAGGGACGCCTTGAATCCAATGGTGTGTAAAGTATGGGCTGGGGCCTTTTTGTCAGCTATTACCATAAAAGAATAAGAGGAAACAGTGACATTACTACACAATAGAAAGGTCAAACAGCTTGCAGCCATTCCATGACCCAGACAAGCCAAGGTCAAGGGATTCAGGTAGCAACTTAGCCAGGGCATAAGTTACAGCACAAATGAATTGTTTTAACACATCAGCTTTGGTCAATTAAACCTAACAAGGCAAGTTGCATCACGTAGCAGGGTTCCTGACACCAAGGCCAGAAGCTGAGACCGACCTCATAAAACAAGGCTTTTAACATAGCATAGCAAATTTAAGGTAATCCATCCAGAAACTGCAGATGTCAGAATAATAAAATACAAGTTGTCCTAAGCAAGAACATTTTTCACACTTTAGAATTGGCTAATAGAAGGGTATAGACTTCATATTGACATTCTCATGTTATTAACATAGGCATAAATATAATCCCCTACTTATATGAATTACAGAATATGCACTATTTCAAATAACTTTTTTAACATCTGTACTTATGACTAGATTTTGTCCTATGAATTTACATTCATTGATAACACGAATACATTTCTGCATGCATTTTTTTCAATGTGTACAGAAAATTAGGTTTTTTTTAATCTTTTCCTTTATTATATTATCAGAATATATATTACTGTCACTGAATATTAACTGGTGTTTGTTAAATGCTTTTATGTAGTTTTATGGGATATATATGTATTTTAGAAGTCAATAAGTAATATTTATTCTATTTCCCACCTTGAGAAATAGTTAAAGCTAACTAGAATTTTAAAACAACTATTTAGCATTAAAGACTTTTTTTCCTCAAAGGTAATTCTTACTTTATTTTGTACTTGTTTAAACAAATTTTATTTCAACTAATTTGTGCTTCATCAATAACTTACTACAGGCTCTGAACTGCCCTAAAATGGGATTCTGAAAATATACAACCTCCAGGCAACTTTCAGCTAGTAAAATTACTTCATCCATCACCCCATATTTTCAATTATATAGTCTTTATTCAGAGTTCTTTAATTTGACTGTGATTCATCAATGCAGTCCTGTTTAAACTATCATCATAAACAGAAAATGTATGTCTGTGTGTTTTATTATAAACAGTATATTTATGCACATGAACTGTTTGCTTTCTCTTCTTAAAATATTGCTTCATTTAAATTTTGAGGATTTTTCTTAAACATATGCATAGCCTTCAATTCAGCCTAAACGTCTTCCTATCTCATTGGTTAACTGGTAGCCATTCCTTCCAATTTTCTGAGTAATGGAGCAACCAAAAAGCATAATTATTCAAGTTCCATCACTCTCACGTCTTGCACCGTTTGGTCAATACACACTAATCCCACAGACTCACTTCTTAGTACACAATCTTGAGTTTTTGCAAGTTCTCTGCAACTCGATAATTTATTCTCTATCCCAAATCCCAACAATTGAATTTAGTTAGATTAACCACATCTCATAATCAGGGTTCAGGGACCTAAGAATGTACTTTCATCTGAGACAGCGAACTTCACTGCCACAGAAAAGTGAGCATGATCAAGAGGAAGCGTCCCCTCTTGCTACGCTTGGCTCTGAGGTATGCTGCTGTAATGACTCCAGTTTCCGATCCCATAACCACTGGTCCTTGAGATTTCTAAAATTATTCCTCCTCCACAAGGATGGAGGGGGGTGGAAAACTTGCTTTGAACATTATGCTGGCTAATCATTTGCTCCAATGTACTATATACACTGAAAAACTCAAGTGCCACACGTTTTACTCTCATCAGCTTCAAACCAGAAATGCTACTCTTTCATGAACTAAAGAGAAGTATTTACCCAAAACCTAGTTTCAGAGTAAGGAATCCCTGTTGCTTTGGCCCATAATTTTCAGATATTCAATAATGAGCTATTGTAATGAATATTTCATATGCTATTTCCACTCTCTATAAACCTTCAGCTACAAACAAAACAAGAATTATTCCTTTGATTATAAAGTCAGTTATCATGTAAGTCTCTCTGATGACAGAAAAGAAAACCAATTTATCTCAGTTCTTAAGAATTTCAGAGAATTCTGACTCAGGCTCCCTTTGGGTCTCTCGCTCTTCAGGTGCTGAAATTCTAACAGGTCAGCAAAGATGGCAACAGGAGTGTCCGAAAACAAATCAGGATTTTTTTTTTTTTTTCCAAGCCTACTGGCAGACTTTTCAGTTTAACCTAACAAGATGAATGCTTATGAAGAGAAAGACCTCACTAAATTGAATATCTTGGGTGGTTGTTTCATATTAGAGTGCCAAGTTCAAAAGGAAAAAGTTAATGGAGATTAGAACTTTAATTTCCGTTTGGCAACTTCCTCCTAAGTTCCAAATTTAGGGAAAAACAACTAAACAAGTTTTTAAAAATCCTAGTAAATCTTTTACAAATCTATATTACTTCTGTTTGGATGTGTTTATTATATACCACTCTAGAAAACAGAAACTTAAGAACTAAACCAGTGGCAATAGTTGGCCTCTATAAAGAGCTCCTGTCCAACCCTAAGTCTCATGGTACACACACTTTAACTGTGTCTAACAGGTAGTCACCCCTTGGGAAACCTCAACCATCATCTCCAGCTGTTGCAATGCTCAGTTCCCCAAAATTACCATTATTCTTGAACGATGAATATGATTTTGGTTCTCACGTATATGGAGTTATTTGGAGTTATTTTACCACCAAGAGACATAGCATAGTACATTTGCAAATCCAAACACACAAAATCTAGATAAATAGTTTTTATTTCAAAATGTAATGTTGTGTATATAAGGGGAGGGCATAAGATGAAGAAAGATGCCTAATGCTATCAAATAGGATATCTTATCAACCTTTGATGCCTCTACAAAATAGTACACTAACTGGTTTTTTAAACATTTAAAAATCATAATTATTGTAACAAATGAACTTGCTCACTCTCTCCCTCCCCCACCCCTCCACTTCCCTTTGAAAAATGAGATCATATTAGCAGCAATGCAAGAGCTTAGTTTGCCATATCAGAACACAGATGCCAAGCTTTCCCAGCTGGCAACCAGGGCCTCAGCATTTAACTCTTGAGCTGACTGGCAAAGCTATCTTGTGTCAGGGTCATCATGGCAGAAACAGTGAACTTCTGGCCCCTTGGATTCTGTTTTCTTCTTATCAGTGAGAAAATTGCTAAGAATCTTATCTCACAATATATGTTCCACAAAGGTCTCATTAAGCCAAGGAGCAAGACATGCCAATAAGAGCCCTTCTTTATCTTCTGAATTGTGTATAAGCAAGAATGCAAACAAATGTGCACTGGAGTTCATGAGTTCACTCAAGGACAGGGTGCTAGATGGGAAAACTTAACAGGGTTCCCCTAAACCAAACACGCATACCAAGTATTTCTCCTACACACAAACTTCATGCTCTCTGAGCATTTCACAGTGCAAGCACACCAAATTGTCCTGCAGAGCAGCCTCATTTTAACAAGTTATGAAAGCTTATTTTTCCCCTTAATGGGAAATACCTGCAAATGAAGTGAAATTTATTAAAATGTTAAAATGTGCTGTCAACTTGCAAACAATTATCTACTTAAGCTTTTCATAAAGAAATAATTGTTACCAAAAAAGGATTCTGAAACCCAGTTACTAAAGGAGGAAAATAATTCTTAGCATTTGCTTCCTCACTAATGACATGTGACAACCAGGAAGGGTTCTATTTCAAAAACAATGATTACAATTTCGCGTGTAAACAAGTCACATTTTTCACAACTTCGATGTATATCTCAATTATTTAATATTTAACAATAAAACAAAAGTTGCCAAAGATGGATCCCAATTTTAAAAGTTCAACAAGGCTAAAGGAAACTACTTGTTCATGATAGCAATGAGGTTGCTGAACTCTGTGCAGCTCTCCAAAACATGTTTAATAAGAGTGCAAAGTACAGTCCAAAAATCACTTAGCTGACTTGGTTTAAACTCTAATCTGTTAAATTCATGACAACAGTTACTATCTCTTGAGATCTTTAAACCTCTTGGTATGTTGTGACCTCTCTCTGTCTTCAAAAACCCTTCCCTGCCTAAGAGAAAGCCCAGTCGCCCCCAACAACACCCCCCCCCCTTCTCTTCAGACAGGACACAGTCTGGCGACTCAAGGCCTCCCATAGGCCAGACTTCCTTCTGTGCAGCCCTTTGGGTAGAACTGCTAATCCTTCTTATTAATTAACGAGATAATGGTGGTTAACTGGAAAGCAATATTAATGTTAACTATCTAGGAAACTTCAACCAAAATTATTTTAGCCTTTTGGTTGTTTGTCCAGGTATGCAGAATTGTGCACTGAGAATTTGGTAACATTTGATGCATAATTGAGAAATTCAGGAATGACTGATTTATACCAGACCTTAACATGTAGGTTACCCCATTAAGGTTTTCTTTCTTTCTTTCTTTCTTTCTTTCTTTCTTTCTTTCTTTCTTTCTTTCTTTCTTTCCTTTTTTTTCCACATTCACACTATTTTACATTACCAAACAGAAAGAAAAGTAAGGTCTTCTCAACATGTTTCTATAAAACTTGAAAGTGTGGAAATTGAGGGAATTAGAAATTGCATAAGAAATAAGAAGTGATGTGATTGAAAAGCAACAGTCAGTCAGAATGGATGCATCATACCCCACTAAGTTCAGCGTATCAACCATACACTTGCCATAGTGTACCCCACATCTTACAGGACACTATGTCCCAAGAAGGTATGTTGTGCAAGGATTGCCTGGGTTTTGTTTTGTTTTGTTTTGCTTTGCTTTCATGAATGCAATAACAAAGACAATATGGGGAAATAGGTACCACCTGCCCAAGAATCACTGGACATCTTTAATATCTTTGGGAAAATGGACGATACTTTAGAGCTATTTTTCCTTTAATATGTCACAATCTTAGAAAGAAAAAAAAAAAACCTTAAAAAAAAAAAAAGGAAGGGTTTTATATTAGCTAAGGTTTGCTGCAGCAAACAAGCAAGCAGCTTTCATTCAGGGATTGTCAAAAACTTTCCAGTGTGCCCACTGCAATGCGGATGCCAACCAACGAATCAAAGGCATTCAGCAACTAGACAAAGAGGGTCTGATGCCAACCTCGGTGCCACTGGCAACCATTATTGGCATCAAACACAGTGTCTGCCTTTTTTTTCCCTCTCGCCTGGCACTTCACAAACAAAATGGCGGTTCTTGTAGCAACGAAACAGCCGAAGCGCAGCCCTCTGAATCAATAACATCAAATGATTTTATGGATTTAAACACAGTTATTCCCAGGTGATATGTACATTTTAGGTAAAATGGGGGAGCATGTAATTTTACAAACAGCTATATTAAACATGACCCTTTACTAATGTAAAGAATAGTAAAATGGACTGAATTGCGGGTCAACCAGACTATATGCATAGAAGAAGCTGAATAACAAAGACATTGAGCTTTAAAGAAAATACTGCCCTGTGATGTAAAAGCCTATTAAACTATATATCAGAAATGATTTCAAAATTTATAAATTTTCCCCAAAACCATATCAGATGCAGATGTAGCATTATAGTTTGTGTCAAAGCTCTAGTAACTCTTTCCATATTTCAGAAAAGATGAGGCTGCTGGGCATGAAGAAGGAAAAAAAAAAAAAAAGTGTGGGTTGAACCAAAAGAGAAAGAGGAAGAAAGAAAAGCATGGGAAGTTGGTCAACAATGGAACTTTATTATATTGGTCTTTATTTCATCTTCCAGAAGAGATGCAGAATGTGATCTTGTATAAATAACCAAGAGGACTATTGACATTTCTAGATCTGGAAATTGTCAATATATTGTAACATCACTCCACACTGCAATGCGGATGCCAACTAACAAATCACAGGCATCCTGAGCTAAACAAAGAGGGTCTGATGCCAATCCTGGTGGCAGTGGCAACCATCTTTGGCATTCTCCCTGTTCTTTCTCATGTTTTTCTCCTAGTCGTTTAGAAGTGGAGAGAGAGAAAAGGGGGTAAGGTAATTTTGCTGCTCTTTCTGCTGCAAACATTGCATTTTTCCTCTCTGATTTTTCTTTCATGTTTTTCTTCTTATACTTCTTCACCTAATTTATAAAACAGACTTAGGTAGGTTTTCATGTACTTAGAGGAGAAATAAAAAGTCATGATATACGTGGCTCTCTGACCGACTACACACTTACTTTTAAAACCTGCCTTTTTTAATCAATTGCACTGCAAAATGACATAATTAACCTACACTTGACAAAGAAAAAGATATAAATTTGGAAAAAGAGAAAACACAAAAGCACCCTGATGTGACTTTTTCCAAGAAAGATTCACCAGATGTTAAGAGGAAATCATGCAGGGTCAGGTAGCAGAGGATACACATTATTAGATACACAGGGTAAAATGATAAAAGGTTCTTACAAGAGAGAATGCTGAAACAACAACAAAATCGACATTTTATCTGAAAATATGGTCTCCAAGAGTTGTTTAAAACTTTATAATTATCATGAGCAATGGTACAATGCAGAAAGCATTTATGCATTTTTTTCTTTTTTCAATCTATCTTCACAAATCCAAAGGATACGTTCTTTATTGTCAGTTCATCAAAACTAAGAGAGTTGGCTGCTTGCCCCAGGAGTAAATATGCATGCATGCACACCTCAAGGACTAGCCTTCAAGCTAGTTAAAATGTGAGCAGCAGTGAGGTGGTTGGAAATCTTCTCTCTATGTATTAAAAAGTTACATGACCCACTTTTTAAAACTTTACTTCCAGCCATAATTTTCACAACATAGTAACAACACATTTATAGTCAATCCAACACATATATACAGCCCACCTTAAAAATGTCACCTCCTAGACAGCTGTCAATCAAATTAAGTGTCATGTGTTAATGAGCTTTTATTTTAGGACACACAAGATGAAAATATATTTTCCCCAAACCATCATTATTCAGACTTTAGTTCTTAAATGCATGGAAATAGTAAATGCAATACTTTAATTTTAAAGAAAATACAATATTTCCAAATGAGTGATATCCAATACCATTATTTAAAATCAGACTAAAAAATTTTAAATGACATTTCAACATATTTCTAAAACTATATGAAGGAAATATCAGGACAAAAAGCATTTAGTAAATACCTAGATTTCTGAGTCAAAAGAGTAATTTTATATTTTACTTTTTAGGATGATAATAAAGGACACAGCAATTTATTAAATCCCACATTTATATAACACCATCATATAACTGTCTGCCACCTGGCAATCTGCAGGCCATTTTCTCTCCCACCAGGCCAAGTTCGGAAATGACCCACCATCTGTGGCAGATCAAACTTCAGGACACTTTTGGTATGCTGCTTTTTTAAATGACATTTTACTATGGACTGTTATTAATGCAAAGACATCTATATCTTGACACACTGACTTGAAGAAAAGAAATTCTCACCTACTTAAGGAAAATGTCTTTAAAAAAGTAAAAATACTCTAAAGCAATATCACCTATCTGGAATTATAGAGGCAACATTTATAACTCTTTATCGGGTTTTTAAAAACATAGGTAAGATATGCGGTTTCTACATTCTTTTTGAGATTTATTTTAAACCAGTGTAACCAGTCCACTTTCTGTTTTTGTCCTATAATGTTCCTTAAGGAAGGCTATAACTTCTCTCCTTTGTAAGTTTTATGAATTTACATTCAATTAAACTAACAATATAAAGTGTTCCCAAGTCACTCTGGAAAAATATTATACACTTCTACACAAACAATAATATTCTATTACATCTATAGCGAATATTGCATAATCAAAAGTAGGTGTTGATGGAATATTAAAATCAAATAAATCTAGGTCTATGTAAGATTATGCTTTGATAGTGGCTATCTTAAGCATTTTACAATAGAAAATGTTAATTCTATTGTTGGTACCAATAGCACTAGATTTCTGAACAAAGTTCACTAACCTCGTTAGTTATGAGGCTAATACAAAGATTATTAAATAGCGGTTTCACTATTCATAAATAAAGTTACATTTCCAAATTAGGAAAAGATGACTAGGTACAAGAAATCTAGCCTAGCATAGAAAGTAAAGTGTAATAAACTATATGTTATAGACTACTCTGTGTTACTCATGTGTAAAAAACGCATGTCTTTTGGTCTGTCTTTAAACACCCAAGCCTATCCAGGTATGAAAGCTCCGTGTCTATTTACTTGACTCACACATGGCAGTGGACATGTGAATGGAAGTGGGCATACCACTGTACCCAAAGAGGGCGGAGGACATCTAGGGACCTTGAGGACCATCTAACCCAAGCCAGATATTCCGTAAGCGAGGTTTGTGGAAAGTGTTTGCCATGCTAGAAGAAAGAATGATCTGCTCCTACCTTGCTCCTGCACGTAGTATGCCAAAAACAAATCAAGCTCCTTAACTGATACTGTGATATGATGTGGCTGGACACAAAGTGCTGGGTTTGTGCAATGTGGGGATTTCATGAGCCGCTCTCCATCGGTACTTTCCAAAGGGATGCCTTTGAACAGGATCACCATGACTAGATCCAGACGCCAGACTTTGTCTGCCTGTCGCAGGCAGTCGATTCTCCTAATCTTACCCTTCTGGTCAGGATTGGATAAGACACAGCACGGGTGCTTCTTGCCAGTCACGGTGAGCACAAAGTCCTCTCGGTACTCCTGGCGGATATCTTTGCGTAGTTTGGCCAGGAGCCTGGATGCCCACTTCTGTTTGATTTCAGGCTTTTCACTGAGAAGCTCATCTTTGACTGCTCTTTCTTCATCCTTTGACATTCGCTTCTCATGCTTTTTAAAGTACTTGCGTTTTCGAGCCTGCAGGTTGAACCAAGTATAGGCGATTGCACGGACATGTGGAAGAAGTGCCTCGATGAATGGGTGAAATTCATCCTGTAGAAGACAGGGAGGAAAAAAGAGGTGCATAGTCAGTTTAATTTTAAATGCTCAAAAAATAAGACCACAATGCATTCCCAATTCAGTACAAAAAGTTATGCATGAAAATAGCATTCTTTTCTTATTTAAAATGATCAAAATAGCAGGACAAGAAGAGAATAAAGAATGTCAAGCTGCCCCCTCTCCACCAAAATTCACAAGTTGATTCTACCTCCTACAAAGAAAATAAGGTTTTATTTCGTATTTCCGCTCTGGCCCCATCCCCCTCATGCTCACCCCAATGCCATGCATTCTACATTCTTTAAAACATATGCAACCAAGGTGCTTGGCACCTAATTTAATATTTAAACATTTGATTGACCAACTAACACTATGCAGTACCATTTTACAAAGAACACAGTGAATTTTTTTTTTTTTTTTTTAAATCGGAGCAGAGCTGTTCAGAAGGCAGGAGCGATGCCACAGTTCATTTCTCTTCTCTGTGGCACAGAAACACAAAGCATATAGATGCTCAGTGTAATGCCACACAGTTCCCGCTTTTGGAGCATGCTCTCAGCAAGAGGCTGCTGGTGGCACAAAGAGCATGCGCCATTAAACTTGATCCATTTTCTTATCAAACGTCCAACATTCCAACACTGAAACAGCACCATTCCAAGAGTGGTAACTAGAGAAACCGGTATACAGTGAGGGAAAGTGGGCAAAGGACACAGCCTGTGGTATCAGTGTCCTGAACAGAAGGTTTCCATACTTTGAGCAGTGCATTCTCTCCCCGCAACACCAACACCAGCTCCCAACACACAACACGCCTTCTCTCGGTCTCTCATGCTCTCTCACTGACACACACTCTTGCATTTTTAAACAGAAGTTTTTAAAGTTGAAAACAAAAATTACATGAATGTTCTTTCAGTAGTTTTCCTATAGAATATGAAGTCCCACAGAGTCAGTTAATTTGTTAACTGATCACATGAGTATGGCAATTATTCTAAACCCCTTAAAAATCAATCTGAGGTGAACAATGAAAAATGGCAACTTGGCACCAACTTTACATTCTTTGTGTCTCTGCATGCTGTGGCAAGGGACACCAGGAGTGCACGGCTGGTCAGTTACTGCTTTTGTGGAATCCATACAATTCATTTGCCACAAAGATGAATTATCGGACAGGACTCCGGTGCACGTATGTGTTGTTGTGAATCCTCAAATGCACACATCTTTTGATTTCAGTGATTTACCTTTAGGTAAATTCCTGTCTGTTTCATACAAGCCTTTTTTTAAGGGACGGAGCAGTGAGGTATGACAAATCATCTCTACCTACAGATATTTCAAGTTTCAAATATAGTCAGTGTTTCCCTACTGCCTGACTTAGGTAGAACCTATCTTATAAGCTTAGGTCTATTGCTGTTCAGAAAAAGAACATAACGTCCTCTGCGTGCACACTGTATATATGCAATAAGCCAAGATCTGAAGCAAAGGAGAACTTTCACTGTGACCATTTTTCTGATCACATTGACTACACTGTCATGCCAACCACAGAGCAACTTTCTCTAACTGATTGTATCCCAAGTTAGAATTTACATACTCATGTTAGTCACCCTGAACTATATGGAATAAATTCTATTTAACCAGCAGACTGGCTAATTCCATTAGGTAAGATGATAAAAATAAACTAATGACACTCCAACAAAGGTGTCCCCCCTAAATTCCACATAGCTATAAATGTATTTTAAGCCAAAATTCAAAACTTTAAGGCTAAAGACTACAACATGTTAATAGCTTGCGGTTTCAAAGAACAGGGGTATGTCCCATTCAATCAATAATGTAGTTATCAAGTGTTTCAACATATTGCCGTAAAATGTTCCTACAGCAGAATAAGTATGAACCAAAATTTTATAACAATACAGAATGCAGATGATTACATCACAGCATGAGGCATAACCCAATGCCACAGAGGAAATCATTAAACCGATCAGCAGTTTCCAGTGGAGATTTGAACAATTCAGTTACTATGTGAGCACATTAAACTAGGCCATGGAAAGAGTTAAACCACAATCTGTTCTTTGTGTGGGAAGGCAGCCCTGCTCACAGCAACCACAGCCCATGATAAGACCTCCCTATCTTCATACACTTTCTGATGCCATGCTTTCAGCTTTCACTGTAACTACAAAAACTTTGTTTATCCGTCTTCAAAATATATGCAAAAGGAAAGCCTGGTCAAGGAAATGTGGACTTAAACGTGCTTTGGGAACTCACTTCCTATGATCTGACTTTTACTATGATTCATTGATATGACTAAAAAACATGTATATATGCATTCATAAACTAAAAATTTGAGAATGTAAAGAGTGCGTGGGGGAGCTTTGTTTCATTTTACCCTTGTCATGCTTCCTAAAATGCAATATTTTCTTAACAGATATTAAGCAATTTGGTACGACTTAAGTACTATGTCCTTAAGTACTATGTTCAGTGACATTTCATTTTGTTATAAAGACATCAAAAATATGTTTGAGTTGCAGTATTTAACCGTAAACATCATCTATTGTGAAATAAATCTCAAAATCTTAACAAGTTATCTTAAACAACCAAAATGCAAATTTGAAGGTTGAATTTGGAAACTCTCAGCCAATGCACACAAAACATTGTTTTTAACGTTTCATCGTGTTTGCTGTCAGTTACACCCAATATTGTTTTAAAATGTACATGTTTCTTTACTGATAAGTACAAGTAGAAAACTTTCTCAGGCCACCAAATTGCCTTATTAATATCTTTTAGGGCATCACTATTATAGGGATTCCTTTTAAGTGAATCACTTATTTGATAAGGAGACCTACACCCCCCCACACCAAAAAAAAAAAAAAAATTGTAAGTGGAGATTTGCTATATGTCACATACATTTTTGCATTAACATGTCTAAATGTCATCTCCCAAGTGTGATCGTTTTCTAATCCTGAGTAGCTATTGTAAGTGACATCAACATGGTACAGAGTAACTGTTCTCATTCAAGGGGGGGGGGGGTGGAATTAAGGTATTCATGTGTCCTAAAGTATTATAATTATAACACTAAATAATTATAAAAAATATTTTTAAAAAAAATCAACACATGTAAATGATTTAAGATCTAAAGGTTCTATGTTAAGGTAACTTACAAGCTTGTTCTTTCAGAATTTTTACTAAAATACATTGTCATTCAGTAATCCTTTCTCTTATAAAACTTCCTTTAGTTAGTCTAAATTGATAAGTGACCAAGTTACAAATTTCAAATATAAACAATCTAATTTGACTAGGCATATTTATTTTTCTTCATAGAAACAATGGTTTCCACGAAAGGGTAGAAAATTAGACCAATATAGTGGTGGAAAAGTAACTACTAGGTGTTCTTGAAGCATCATCATTATATAATAATTAATCATGGGGGGGAAGTACCTAAAGAATTGAAATGGCAATGAAAGAAAAAAATACTCAATTTCATTATGCCCATTAAAAGTTATACTATTGAGAGTTTATATTTGGAAAAAGTAAATATTAAATCATATGATAAGTCATAATTTTCCTTTTACATCTGATTTATACTAATGTATATATGCTGATTTCTACTGATGTACTGACACTCTGCATACCATTTTGCTAAATATCAAAAACTTTAATGATCACTCCTTGTAATTTTTTTTCTAAAACCTAGATACTTTATTGCAACAACTGAGATACTTTTTGAAAGTTTTCAACAAATTAAGAATGTTACTTTATTTTGTATTTGCACTTCCTAAAACATGTTGTGCTTCAGCTATAAGGCTCTTTACAATACAAAATTAAGCTACAGATCTGATACAAAAGTAACACTGTTAATGTGTCCTCACTTTTGCAATACCTTACATTACCTAAACAGTCACACTGAGATTAGTTAAATGAGAATTCTAGAGCTAAAATTTCTAGTATAGGCCTTAAATCCCCAATTTTAATACATCAACTCATTTATATTATTAAAATAGTAGAGAATATTAGTCATCATGAATTAGTGTCGGTAAGTGTATATCCTTGAATACTAATGTGATAGCTGAACAATTATGCTGTATATGCTCCGAACACTCCATATGTCAGTATGCTGAAATATTATTTTTAACTTAGCAAATTGAGATAAAACTAGTCACTTTTCTATACATATGTAGGGGAGACTAAAAATGCAATGTAATCACTAGGAGTTTTTTTTTTTTTTTTAAAGCCAATATTGGAAAATATAAATACAAAAAAGACATTTATTCAGGTGAGAATGTGATGCAGAACTTTGTTAAGTGAAAAGCTTACTTTGATTTGTTATATTTCATCCCAATGGAAAAATAATACAAATGGATGTAGCTTACCAGAAAGAGGGAAAAATTCCTGCTGATGTGTACTATTAAAGGTAACTTTTACAACTAAGGGCAATACATTATACCTGAAACAGTTTCATCATATTTGTTGGATATAATCATTGATAGCTTTTAAAATACAAATAACTCAGCAACCCATTTTTCCAGTTTTGTTAAATTAAAGTGCACGTTTACTTGCTTAAAATAGCCATATCTAAGTTAATCATACTCAGATGCCAAACAAAATATAAACAATAAAAAATGTGTCAGCCAAAAAGCTACAGGACTGTATCCAATCACTGAATAAGCCTTATCATTGTTTTCATCTTCATTCACAATTTATGAATGCCTCAGTCCTTTTGAATCACAATGGCTTCTAATTGTCATACAATTGAAATCTTAATTATTTGTCCATTTTTAAAATGCTTCATCGTGATTTTAGATGTTTTAAATTTTTTAACACACTCAAAACTAGCCAACACTTCTTTAGCTGTTGAGTTTTTATGCCAATGTCAAAGATGATAGTTCTCAGTTACCAATCATGACAAATACTCCTAAAAGTAAATTGTTCTATACCTTTAAAGACTTAAAATATTGCTTCAAATAACAATTCTGGGCAAAGCTATTTAATTACTTTATCAGTTGCTTAGTTCGCTAGGCAACGATGAAAACTGCGCCCAGGTAAGCCTATTCAGTCTCCTCACTTTTTCTTTTAACCGCCTGGTTGAAAGTGATATAAATTGTCTTTAAAAAAAAAAAAAAAAGTATAAGGCCAGTGTTTTATTTCATAACATTGTTCCTAAAGTCTTAGGATAATTTTCAAAGTAAAAAAATTAAAATGACCTTACTTTTCAAGCATTACTTTATGCCTTACGAACTACTCCCAAATATCGTCAAACGAACAGGTCTCCACAAAATGAACATGTCCTAAAAGTCCCTAAGATTCACCACAACCCACTAAACCCATGCCAATGTAAAGACTGCCTTTGTGCTATGGTCGCTGGAAGTCCCAAGTGTGGGTCACTATGGACCAGGATTTTAGGTCCCAAATGAAGCAAAGGAATGGGTCCCCGGACCACAACTTCGGACTCGCTTCGTCGCCCGCCCACAGCCTGCAGCAGAGTCCAGAGGCGCCCACACAGACTCGTGCTGGAGTCCCCTCGCCCAAGTTCACTGGCTGTTTTTTAAGAGCTCAGTTCCCCCCTAAAGCTTCTCTAAAGACCGAGTCCGCCTCTGAGCGCAAGCGGCCGAAAGAGCGGCAGACACCCTGGGCAGGGGTACCAAGCCACAGCCGGCACTTGGGGGGCCGCCTAGGGGCTCGCGCAAGCTGGCCTCGGCCCTGCCCACCCCCGACAGCCTTGCCCGGCCCTGGCGCCCGCTCTCCGTGCCCAGGGCGAGGAGCTGGGCGTGCGCAGCGGCCGTGGGCGAGGGGCCTTGCGCCGGCTCCCACGCCGTCCCGCAAAGCCTGCCGCCACTTCTCGGAGGGACTGGGATGTGCGGAGGTTAACTAAAGCCGTTAATTGTCCGCAGGACGAAAGAAAGAAAACAAAACAAAGGCGTCTGGGGCCAGAGAAAGCTCGAGAAAGTGATCGAGACATGTACCTGAGTGAGACAGATGGGAGAATACATCATGACTTCGCCTTAAAACGCACTTTCCCGGAGATGCCCAAGAAAATCTTCGAGAAGCAAGAATTTCATCTATTCATTTTACAGTCATCTGAGCCCCGCGATGCGATCAATCAGGACGGGGCTCTGCGCTGGATCACCGCAACTTCACAACAAACCCAGTCCTCCTTAAATAGCCAAAGATTCAAGTTCACTCGGCGTGCTAGATTTCCCGGGGTGAAATCCAATCTACACTTTTAACCCTCTTGCAGTCCGAGCGCGCTGGCCGTGCTCGCCGAGGCCGCTGCCGCCGCCGCCGCCGGTGTTAGCTGCTTTTCGCCTGGGTTTGGGGATTTGTTTTCTGTTTTGCAGTTGTTGTTGTTGTTGTTGTTGTTGTTGGGGGTTTGGGGTGCGCGAAGGTTCGGTGTGGGTTGGATTGGGGTGGTGGTGGATGGTGAAATGCTTTTTTAAAAAAGGCGGGGAGGGGGGCGCAGGAGGGCGGGCGGCAGGGAGAGCGAGGAGAATGTGTCACCGCGCTGGGAAAGTTCAAGGTTACAGCCCCGAACACTGCGGCAGGATCGCGGAGTGGTGATCGCAGGCTAAACTTTGCCGCGAGCCGACCATGTGTGTGCGCGAGGGGGAACGTGAGCGAGTGCGCGCGGGTGGCGGGGCGCGCGCGGGAGAGGGCCGGGTGGGGGCGGGGTGGGTGGGGGAGAAGGGAGAGGCCTGGATGAGGGAGGGGGCGCGAGCGCAGATCTCCCGGGCGGAAGAGTCTTGCGGAGCGCGGTCCCGGCTGCAGCCGCCGCCGCCCGCGCCGGCTCCTCAGTGCCCGCCCGCCGGCCGGCCCGCCCGCCTCGCCCCACGTCTGACCCGGCCGAGCGAGGAGGCGGCTGCTGCTGTTGCTGCTGCTGCCCACAGCCCAGGGGGATCGAAAGGATCTCCAGAAAAATCCCAAACGATAAATCCCGCTTTCCCGCTCGGCTCCAAACTCCTCTCTTTTCTGCTTTGGGCTCTTTTTTCCCCTCCCTCTCTTGCTTTCTCTCGTTGCAAAACTTGGAAGTTGAAAAATTCACCGGTTCCACCCTCTGGACCCCGCTCGAGCTCTCTCCAAATCAGACTTAAGGATTGTTTTATTATTTAATTACACAATCATCGCTTTACTCCTCCTCCTGCAAACGCGCATTCCTTTTGCACCAGCCTCTCCACACCCCCCGCCCCCCACCTTCCTCCTCCTCCTCCTGCTTCTCTTGCTCTCTCCACACACACACACCCCCACTTGTTAAAGGTATCATACCGGTGCAACGCTACTATGACTTTTTTTCCCCCAAAAAAATATAATCAGCCACCCTTCCTATGCCACCACACACATACACACACCCCAAAACCCGCCCTAGGAGAGGTATTTCGGCGCTCGCTGCGGACTCTTTAAGCCGCGGGAACATCCTAGTGGGAGAAGGACTGAACCGGTCTGGGCCCGAGAAAGGAACGAATGGAAAATTCCCTCACACCCAAGCCGCCCGGGGGCCGGAGCTGGGGTGCCGACACTTGCACCCGGGGCGGGCGCGGTCCACTGAGCCCGCGGCTGAAACGAGGAGGAGGGGGAGGCCAAGAAGGCAGTCGCCTGAGCGAACTTGGGTTTAAATAGTTGGGGCGCATCAGCGCGGACGGGGAGGACACGGCGCCCAGACCCCGGCCCCCAGTCCGAAGCCCTCGTTCGCGGGTAGGAAGCGGGGAGAAGTCCCTCCAGCGGGCGACCGCGCCCGGGACAGCTACAACCAAGTGGTGCTTCGCCGCGGTTTGCCGCCTTCCCTGGGGGTGCCGCGTGCACGTGGCCTCGCTAGGAGCGGGAGGACCCGCCGAGCCGCTGCCGCCTCCAGCTCCCTCCTCCTCCCCGCGCCCCGCTCCTCTCTCCTCCTACAGCAGCCCGGCTGGCTTTTTCCCAATCCCCACCCCCCAGGGCCCGGGGCGCGGGCGGAAAGCGGGTCCTTCCCCGCCAGGGTGAAGGCAGGGCGGGGCTGCGGCGCGCCCGGGGCTGCGGGACGGGCGCGCGCGCGCGCGCGCGGTGCGTGTGCGGCTGCAGCCCTCCAGAGGCTGCCCACCCGAAGCCACTGGGCGCCCGCGCCTGCCTCACTCCCGCGTCGCTGCCCCGCCCCCATCCCGGCCGCGAGCTGCAGGCCCCGTGTGAATGAACTTGATTCCGGGGATTTTGAGGGAGCGGCTTGCCTAGCTCCCGTTTACACACACACACACACACACACACACACACACACCGCCCCCCAAATTCCGGCTTTCCTCTTGGAGTGGGTGGGGAAGTGGTGGAATCAAAGACTGCCCAGACAATAGAGAAAGGAAAAGTGAGTGCCTGGGGCTCCGCGTCTATCCCTGGGGGCTGCGGGGCGGTCGGGGCTGTAAAGGGGCCTAGTCCGCCCCCAACCCCAGGCGGGGCCGCCCCCGCTTTCAACTGTGCGGGGGAAGTGTTCCGAGGCTCACCACGGATCCCCCTGCCTCCTTCCCTCTTCCTCGCTCTCGATTTTTTCCCAACTTTCTCCTCCTTCAGAGTCTCCCGCTTCTGCCTGCCGTCCCCTCTTCCCTCCCCCAGCGGACCTGAAGGCACCAGTGACTTTTTCCTTCACCAAGTGGGAGTTATCCACATCAAGCATTTCACAACGACACATCAAGAAAAGTAGGCAGGTTCAAGTCAACCATGAAATGGTCACTTTTTAACCCCGTCCTGTCCTCATTAGGGAAATGCTCAAACACAGTCCGTTTTCAAAAAGCGCTCTTAATGAGGCGAGCTTGCCAAGTCTACCAGCTGCAGCCCCCGTAAACCGAGAGCCGGAAAAGAAAGGCGCGGGGGGTGGGGTGGAGGAGGCTGCGGGGAAGGGCCGGGGGTCTGAGGAGACAGGTAAAGTCGAGGAAACTGCGAGAACAAGAACTCGGGCGACTTAACCCTTTAGGGCACGCGCCGCTGGGAACAGCCTCCCCGCTCCCCCCGCAGGCAAATCCTCTAGTCAGCGTTCTGACAACGTTAATTTCCTTTGTGCCGGTCATTTCTTCTTTTTGAAAAGCTGGGATAAAGTTGACAGTCTTTATAGATGAAAGAAATGAGGTGACAGTCGGGGTTAATCCAAATAAATACTCATTTCTCTCTCACAAATTGTAGGCAACCTCATCTTAGATTTAAAAAGAAAAAGACGAACAACCCCAAAGCATCACTTTGTTTTGCACATTATATGGCATCCCTTTTCTCACCCTCACCAGATTCTGCGGGGGAGGGGGGGTTGGTTGGAGGAAAGGGGGTGGGGAAGCTCTACTGATAATACCAGCTTTAACTACTGGAGTTTCCCTTTGAACAAATATTCAATTTAACTGGAGTTAATTTACCATAAAAGACATTCCCCTTGGCACGAATGTACTCATGTCCTTGAACACACCTCTTTGAATGCCTGGACTCTAACAGAAGCCATTATTTTGGGGTCTCTTTAAAAATCCTGTGCCCATCTCTCTCCCTCCCTTCTCCCTCCCTCCCTTTCTCCTCACCACACCACCCCCAGTGAAACTCTGGCACCCAGAGAGCACTCTTTTCAGCCAGAGAGCCCAGAACCAGCCTTGTCCCCTGGCAAAAGAGGCCCAGTGCTGAGCCCTGGGCAAGTGTCTCCAGACATTGCTACCCCTCCTCCTCTTACTAGTTTCCCTTCCCAACAAATTATTTCCTTTTTGCCACCAAAATGAGGTTGCATTCAAAAGTTTCTCACAAGCTTAAAAAAGGAAAAGGAAAAATTGACAACCATTATACAGAAGAAGTCACAAAAGCTGCAGCAGCACCAGGGGCCAAGAAGCAGCATCAGACCCAGGTAAGACCCAGAGAGAAGAACTGGGGGCTGCCAGGCCCAGCCCTTACGGGGTTCAAATCTCAGATGTCCCACTTTGTACAGTGCATATGGCTAAGTACACATGGATGCCCATAGAGGATGCTTGGTAGTTTGGGGGTTTGATTTGTTTCCAAGAAGAAGGAAAATGTGAAAGGAGTAATGGTGAGGTGAGGAAAACAAAAAGGAGTGAAGAGTAAGCAAAGAGACATCCTGGAAGGGTGTCTTAAGGAGTGCTCAGTATATATGGCTTTGACTCTCAGGCCTGATACCCACCCCGCACCCCACCAGCACTGCTTCTTGTCCAGCCAATGCCAAAGTCACTGCAGGCCTTTCAGGAAGAACACTAGAGGGGAGTCTTCTGTAACTGATGGACTGGTAGCTTTGGGTTCATGGGACACCTGGCTTCTCTGTTGTCTCTCAGCACTTGTCAAACACCTTTAATTTGAGAAATACCAAGTAGAAGAGGAGTAACTAAGAGAATGTACATGCTTTCTATTCACTTTCCCTTTTTTCCAGCATGCCTCTGCCATGGAATTGAAAGTGGTTTTTAAAGTATCTCTTGAAAGTTTCTGACAGTGTCAGAATGGGCCAACACTCAAACTTTGGTACTGACCTCTTCCAAACTCTATTTCTGTTCTTATCCCCCCCCCCCCAAAAAAAAAAAAAAAGCTTAAAGCACTGTTAGGCCACTTTAACTCATCCTCCAACCTGGCTGAGGAGCAGGAAAGAGATAAATGGCTCCCTCAAGAAAATCTGATATGTCAGTATCCTAAGGATTTCTTCCCTAGGTTATCTATTCCCTGCCATCTTATGGGGGAGAAAACTTTCTTTTCTGAAAGAAAGTTTACTGGTTTCTAAAAGGAAGGCCAGTGCTTCAGGTGACTGGATTTTTCAGGACCCAATTATATATTTAAAAATAAACATTGTTGCCAAGTTTGAGCCTTTCACTCACTGACCTCCAGACAGAAGTTTGACATCTCAGGTATCTCCATATAGTGTTTTCCTTTTGATTTTTTTCTTTGTAAAGAAACTGTAGGATAGGTTGCAAAACCAGGGCAACTTCACATAAGGTTTCTTGGAGCTGAACAAAGCTAACGCTGTCATTTTTAATACACCCAATGACTGTTTTTTTGTTTTTGTTTTTGTTTTCATTTTTTAGCTCTTACATGTGGTGGTTCAACAATTCCACATGCCCTGGCTACATAGCCAATATCAATATTTAAAAACTTAATCCAAAAGAGACAGATGACCTCATGACCCCAGAAAACAGGCCTGCAAAACTCCAAGTATCCATTATACCATGTCCAGGGATCTTTCTTCAGAATGAACCACTAAAATCATACATGTATAGCCTGGAAAAACACAAATTTATATCCACAAGTAGCAACACCAAAATCCACTCAAAAATGCATATATAAACAACCAACAAGTACTGAAATTGCCTGCACTTGATGGGAATTGCAAAATCATGCCCAGCTCTCAGAGTCCTTAAACTACTACTGTCAAATTAGGGTAGCAATTTCTCCCCACTAGAGAATTCCCAACCAGTTAGTTTCCCCACCCCCCACTCCAGACCTTTGCCTTTCACTGAAATGAATAAATAACCTTGGACTTTTTTTTCTCTCCTCTGAGAGCTGTTTGGTCTCCCCTGAGGACAAAACTAAATGAGAAAAATGATGCTGTTAATGTTGCTGCTGAAATGCCTGTACTCAACTATTTAAAAAAAAAAAAAAAATCCCACTAAGTATATCTACATCTCAGGCACATTTACAAATTACAAACCTGAATCTGAACACTGACTGGGCCAGATTCCTCCATTTAGGGTTATGTAGTTTCTACTGCTCTACTGAAATGAGTCCAGTTCATCTACAGGGATTCCCAACTGTGAAAAACATTTGCTCTCTGGATTACAAAGTCATCAGTTGGCCTGTAACCTTTGCATGATTTATTTCAGACTTTGAAAATCTCAGTTATAGTTGCCTTGCTTCCTTCACAGTACTACAAAGGTTATATACACTGTCTCACACACCAAACAGTGCCTTTTCTGCTGATGTTGAGAGAGTTGTAATTACAGTATTGCTCTTTTCAAAATAGCTAATGTTTAAAGTAAAACTATACATTTTATTTGTACACATAAATTGACTTTTGTTACCCATCCAAATGTGTTTTGTGACATGTGAAAACAGATCATTTTTAAAGAGACATTTAGAAAACTCTGTCCAAAATGGAAAAGTAGTCCTGACATTCTGGATTAAGTACAAAAAGTGCATCACAGACCAACTTAAACTTTCTGTAGTCCTTAATCTAGTCCTTCCTTTGAAAGCTGTTATTCTATATCAAAACCAAAACAACACATAACAACAGAATTGTGCATTTGAACTTTCAAATTAAAAGTTAAGGGAAAAACTACATAATTACAAAGAGAAAACACAAACAACTGGGCCTTTACAAAATATATGGTCAGTAAACTTATCTCTGAATGTATCTGAAACATTTTAACAGCACAAGCTAATAAATTTCAAGGCAATAATACTGTCAAATTGTGTGATGCCACAAGCTCCAAAAACAAAGTTACAGATGTTTGTGACATCACATTCACTCAAAATTATGCTGCTGCTCAGTCTGATCATATTAAAATTAAATGAATGCCTATGTCTGCTAAAGAATAAAAGGAATTTATTTTGGACATCAAACAATGAATCTGTCACCATTTATTGTATGAAACACTCAGCTAATCAATTTCCTATTAAAATAGCTTTCAACAATACTAGTCTTTAAAATTCATCAGGGCCAGTAAAAACCTTTCCCAGTGCACAAGAATGCAGTCCCAACCACGGACAATAATTACCATTCTAATACTTTTATTGCCCAAGCACTTTTTCCTGTGTTCCCCATCACTAGGCAGGGATCTGTAGTATATTGTATCAGTGAGTTAGAGTGCTTGACCTCTGCCCACATATGATTTAATAGGGACTTTTCAGCACTGGCGCTTTCTCCATCTCTCATACCATTAAATGAAAACATCAAACCTCAAATGTAAAACTGGAAACCACAACGTTTTGTGTTTCACAACTCTTTGCAGTTTTTACTTAGGCTGCTTAAAGGTCAGCTTATTTGTCTCACAGTGCTCTTCCCCCTACAGTAAATGCACTGGAAAGTCACACTAATTCTGATTATGATTAAATCTTGAACTCCTCAGTCACATACACACATGCACCCAGCTTATTTACACGTGCATTCTTCACTAACCACATAAGCATGCACGTATGACTTTCTGGACTTATTCCATTTTAAAGCTGATTTAAATGTCTGTTAAAGTATGGGTTCAAAAGTTAACTTTTTCCCGCCTGTTGGAAGTTAAAGTTACACAGGATGGTGCTATAGGATCTGTTCAAGGAAAGTCAGAGTTAATCTTGTGTATTTTGGCGCCTTTTCCCTGCCAGCTACTGTACTGGGGGGGGGGGGGGGGGGACGGACTTGGAGATCTTGTCTGTCCCGTCTCAAGTTCAATGGCAGTTCTTCCAACCAGGAGAAGATGGCCATGTTCACAGCCCTAATAATAATTCCAATCACGCCACTTCGGCTTCTTGTGTCAAAGTCGAAACTGGCTTCCCCGCCCCCTTCGACCTGAAAGCTGCCAAATCCTCACACACTTCGCATTCAGCCACAACTTAATGGATGGGATATTGTGCATTAAAATGTGTCCCAGACACACTGGTGAAGAGAGGACAAGGGAAAAGGCAGACACACAGACCCACACAGATTTAGGCAGAGTGAAAGAAATCCTGGAGCAAAAACAGAGGGGTGAGAATAAGAAATATTAAGCGGGGGGGGGGGGGGGGGGTCATCATAATTGTTTTAAGGGGGACCTGGTGGAAGGAGGTCTAATAATTACGTGCAGCAACTTTGAGAAAGGAACACCAATTTTTAAAACTCCAACACACCAATCAGCTAAACATTACTTCCCTCACTTAAACTAATGTATTTTCAAATGAAAAATATGTAACAAAGTTGTACCTTAAAATGAAGAAAAAAACACTTCAAGAAATGGAATGGGTTACAAGGTGCAACTTAAGTATTTGTATAGTAATGTTTATTCCCAACACTGAGGGGAGAAGTGTAGAAAGTAGGGAGTTAAAAAGGGAAAAATACTAGATTCTGCACTGTTTAGATTCCAACGCTTCCCGCCATAAAAGTGTGTCGCATGTACTAAAGTTACCAACGCTTTGAAAATAATACATATTTGCACTGGTTCTGGAAATCCAGCACTACAGCTCACCCTACAAAGCAGAAATGACACTTAGGAAAGGGGTAAAACTTCACTTTACAATGCACAAGCAGGAAATAAAATCTGCCTAGGTTGGGAAGTAGTGGAAAGGACGAACAAGACAAGAAAATAAAAAACCCATCGTTTCAAAGTCACCTACCATCGCACTGTATTGCACTAAATAAAAGAGATCTTGAGTCTGTAACAACCCAGGGTCGCTGACTTCACGTATCTCAGGTACAAATTTGTGGATTTTCTCAAGGGTTGTTTTGGTGTCTCTTTTTGTGTGTTTGTTTTTTAAAAATTCATCCAGGAGTAGTCTTATATTTTTAAGACTTGGGTTTTTTGTTTTTTGTTTTTTGGTTTTTTTTTTTCCTGCACTGCCACAATTCTTGGCCCAAGAAGAAAAGAAGGTCAAAGTCAAGTCTAAAGCAGGCAGTCCCTCAGTCTGGATATCCAGTTTTACTCCTCTCACTTGCAGAAGACTCTTTCTCGTAGTTGACTTGAACGTCGTCCAGAGTGAGTGTGTGTGTCTGTGTATGCGCGCGCGCGCGTGCGCGTGTACTCGGTGGGTTTTATTGTTGTTTTAGCAGGGCTGCTCTAGGGATGGGGGCTGCGCTGGACAAATGTGGCAGGCGCGGCCTCGGGGTCGCGCGTTCACCCCTTCCCGGTCTTGAGATTGGCCTGGCCGGCGGCGGGGCTGCCCCGGAACTGCCACCCAGCAGCGCACCCTTGCGCGCCCGAACCGAATCCTCCGCTGCCACCTCCCTGGCTTTCTCTTTCACCAGCTCGCCATCCGCCCCGCCCCGGCCCGCCCCGGCCGGTACCGGCGCGCGGGAAGCGCGGCTCTCCGCTTCCGCCTGGCGGCGGGAAAGAAACCGAAAGGAGGAGCCGGGGGCGGGCACGCCGCGATGCAAATTCATCAGGGCGCCCGCGGCCGGGGAGGCGGGAGCTGGCCGAGTGGGTGTGGCGGCCTGCGCGGAGCGGGCGCCCCTCGCGGGTGGGTGAGAGTGTTGGGAGGGAGCCTGGTCTTTGTGCCGCCGGGTGGGGTAGGAGCGCGGCGAGGGCGTGCCTGTCTGGGGGCTGCCCCGGCTCGGTGCGCCTTTGTGCTCTCCGACTGCGCGTCTGCGGTGCGCCGCGGCCAAGGGGCCCCTCCGCAGGCGCGCGGCAGGGGGAAGCCGGCGGAACAGCCGCGTGAAGACTTCAAACCAATAATAATGCTAAAGGTTCAGAATTGCTGTTGCTTCCCTACTTCCCGCCACGTCGCTGGGCTCAACTTCGCCAGGCCACGTTTGTTTTCCTGTAAAAGGAGTCTCGAAATGTTCCTCACTGCGTAGTGTTATCATTAAAGCAAACCACCAGAAAGAGGGCACTTTGACTTTCTGTTTCTATGCATCCATGTGAATGTCAAAAAATTCGTCAGTAATTTATGGGTTGGTGGAAGAAACAAGCAACACCAAAGAAATACACAGAAGTCTCCAGAAGTGAGCACTCTAGAGATTTGATAGTGAGTTAACGTTCACTAATATAGCAGTTTTAATTAGTTTATACGTTGAGGGTTTTTTACTTTTGGGGTTTTTTTTTTTTTGTTTTGTTTTTTTGTTTGTTTGTTTGTTTTTGCCTAGTTCTAAAGTAATCCAATCATTAAGGATCTGTAGTTGTGTGGCAAAATAATGCTTACCGGTTGAGCTGTTGTGTAATTCTGCTTTAAAAGTTAAAGTATTAAAAGTAAAAATATAACACTAGCCCTAAATTTACTTAATACTAGCCCACATGTGTTTAGAAAAGATTTTATTACAGAGATCTTGACTAATTATGTAATTGCACAACAGACAACAATAGCTTCAAATATCCTCTAAAAACCCTGTTCAATTATGTGATTACCAATGAGACCGGAATAACTCCCAATGAATTGTTCTTACCTCTCTACTGAATGTGAACATGTCAGTATTTTAATCCCAATTATGTTTACTCTCGAAGTCTTAGAGAACTTAAACAACATTGTTCAGATTCTTAATTCCTACTCTACACATTAAAAAACAAGGAAGACATTTGGCCTCATTACCAAAAAAAGAAAAAAAAACCCCTCATACATGTAGACACATTATATAGATGTTTGTGCATGCATGATGTACATACCTATTTTAAATGACATTTTCAATCATGAGTAAGATTTTTAGTCCTAAAAATGGATTGACCCAGCTAGACTTTAGAAAATACACAGTTTAAAAGATAGGTTGTTAAGCTGCAAGTTTAACATAGTCCAATTTCCTTAAAAAAAAAAAAAAAAAAACTGTATATATCTATAAAGTCATGTAGCTGTGGGAAAGGAGATGAATATTTGGAGAGGAGGATGGAATATACAAATATTTTCACCTCCACACTCAGTTATAACTTTGTAGGAAAATTAGTTTATAATTTCTATCTTGCTCAAAGTTAAGTAATTTTTAACCACCTAGCCAATATAGCTATAATTCAGTCTACCCAGGCGGTCAATTTAAGTGGGTAACAAATAGATATCTTTTATTCTAGGATTTTCTAACAGTTTTATGGTCAAATAAATCACATTTAGGACTAGGGAGCCAAATATAAAATATGAAAATTCAATGCAGTAAATAATAAAGATTATTTAGGGTAGGGGGAGTGTTTTCATGACCAGCATTACCAAATACTAATACTTCTTTAAGTGTGCCACAGAAAATCTGTTATTATTGTTTGAAATCTATAGTAGAATTACCAGTGCTTCTCAGTGTCTATTTTATGCAAAGAAGAAATGACATTTTAGAAATAACCTAATTTTGTTTAGGAAGTATCTTTTTTTTTTTTTTTTTCTTTAATGAGAAAAGGAATAGAGAAGGCAAGAGGAAAGAATTTCCTCCATTCTCATGAAGACTTGGAGGAATCTAGGGTTTGGGTCACCTGTCAACAGATCTCTTCCCAAGCATATTTAGAAATAAAGTGTACCATTGCATGTCATGTTCCCGCTTTCTTGATTATTTTTTTCTATTTGCATGCTATTTGTTTCTTTTGACATGTAAAGCTTACAAGAATGCTTACTCCTATACTGAGCACTCTTCTGTCTGTCAAATATGTACACATATCATATATGATAGTCAAGGTTTATGAAATAAGGAGAAGGATTTTTCAAGAATGTCTTTATAGGAATCTGTCTTGCTAATTCATAGTCACCTCAACATATTGTTGCTTCTAAATTTTTAATTGGTGAATAATCTTCATCTTTTAATCTACAATGTCAGCTGATTTTCTGGTTTTCATATTTTGTGATATAAATAAATATGTAGAAATTAGGGAATGTTTTCAAATAGGCACTTCTTTTTAAATTGAAATGATCTTTGTTAAAAATGTTTCCAAGAATATAATAAAGATCTAATATCTTTTTATATTCATCTTTTGTTAGAAATTATAAGTAATGATTCATTTTTTAATATAAGCACTATCCAACACTACTTAAGCATTTTGGAACTTAGGCACATTTAACTGAAGTGATTCCAGTTTTTTAAAAAGAGTATTTTTTCTGCCTAAAGTTGTAGGCACAATTCATTACATAGAACGTACCGGAAGCTTTGCAAGTACATTCACACTTTAGATTTTCTGATTCTTCTTAAAGTCAATTAACTGGTAACGCAGTTTCTGTACGTTTTCTTCAAATTAAGAATTTTTTTTTAATGTACTAGCAACATCTGCGTGTGTTTATCTCTGAGAATAATCACTATATAATTATTTCTAAAAGGCATGTATTATTACAATGCTTTATGTCATAATTGAAGTAATTCCTCTATTCCATCTAAACCAGTAATTTTCAGTCATTACCCCAAAGGTGTTTATTTTGTCTCACTTCTGTATTTCTCAAAAATATGGGAAGTATGTTTTTATTTGTTATATTTATATTATTAAAGGATACACACTAATTTATTAGATTATTGTATTTAGTCCATTATTATACCAGAATTCTTGGAAATTTAATGTATATAATTATAATGGTGGAATACTTAAGACTCAGTAGTAAATAAAGCATACCCTATCTTTTAAAATTGAGATGATTAAGAATTTATATATAATTTTTAAAATATATATATAATATGTTAACCAATGTAAACATTCATGTTTCTTATTGCCTACCGGTAATATTTCTTAATCATTTAAAAATATTTAGAATGATATGCCAAATTTGGTCATTTTGTTTGAGATGTCTCTGCACAACTATTATTATTAAAGAGAGGAGACTGCATACCTAGTGTATCGTCTTATAAGAGGAAAGCCCAAGCATAAGTAAGAAACACTGGTAACTATTTTTATTTTTTATTGGTTATAGTAATCTTTAGCTATAATCCATTATATCTTTTCCCTAGACATAGATTATAAAAATAAAGGCAGTGTCTTTCCCACAAAACATGGTTACTCATCATACAGAATTATCTGTGTGGAAAAGACTTAAATAGTTTTGTAAATAAGCTCCTGCAATAGCTCTGAAATTCCACAGGGCCCAGGACAGACACACGGGGTCATTTTCTAGCCATTGAGAGTATGGGTACAAAAATAAATATACACGCACAGTGTTCTTTCTCTCACTAACTGTATGCTGCACCTGTGCACACATAGATCTGATGACATCTGCTAACATAATAAATCTCAAGTGGTTTGTGGTGTCATCAAAAACCTGAGATGGTGGTATGGCTCACAGCCTTACCAACCCCAGGCTATGGCCTTGTTAAATTTCACAGGCTAAATAGAGACAGATTCAGACTAATTCCATACAACAACCAGAGGTTTTCAAGAGCAGGTTAAGGTGGTTTACCAAAAAAAAAAAAAAAAAAAAAAAAAAGCCTGTAGTCATGACTCAGTATGTGAAAAATTTGCTCTCTGATTCAGTGATGGTAAATCAAGGCTGTCTACTAACTTCAAAAACTAGTTTTATTGCACTTGTTAAGAATTCTGAAGTGAAAGTATCAATCATGTCTTAACCTACTTTTGTTTTTTAAGAGACTTTAAAAATATGCATAATTAAATCTTCATATCTTGCTTACTCATACTTTTATATAACTTCAGAATTTCAACCATCAAAATGATCAAAACAGAAACAATATATTTGAATCAATTTCAGCTGTAATGATTAAATTGAGTGGAAAAAAAAAAAAAGCAAGTGTTTTCTCAAAAAAATTTCAGGATATTTTGGGCCATATGTAAGGTTTCTGAAACAACAGAATTACTAAAAATTTTTTCTAACCATTTTCAAAAAACAGAGGCATCTGGCAATCCAGAAATTAGTGAGGCAACAGGATACAAGAAAGTGCTAGACAGTCTACTGATCCTTCAGTAGAGTCCTGGCAAAGAACCATCCTGCCTTTTGCTCAGTAGGCCACTTTCAACAAGAAAGTCAGTGTCAAGCCCCCTGCATTCAAATCCTATGGTCTTTCATCCTCAATGTCATAGATTCTTGTTGGAGTATCTGGAACATTCGATGTCATTTCAAATTGCCCATTACTAAAAGAAGATTAGCAACCGTATTTGGTGTCTTTATTCTATAACTCAGAAAACCTAGGTTCATCCCAGAGAGGGCAGAGGAAGAATTTTCCTTCTACAAAGCATGAATTGCATTCTTAGCTTGGGTCCAGACCTTGGCTAGGTGCTACAGTGCAAGAAAGGATAGGTTTAGAGGATCTCTGCATTTATGATAACAGGGCCTTTGTGCTAATATTTTTCTCCATATTTGCTTAGAAAGGAGTAACCTTTGCATAGGGCATTTTTTTTTAAAGCTCCAAATAAACACACTAAATAACAATTCATGGTTTTCTGCTCATTTTACAGGCAATTGATGTGGGTTTGTAGAATAAAAACAGTCTTAATAGAAACCAAAGAAAAATTTAATGAGGGACAATAAGTCAGCTGCCCTTCCCACCCACTTCACCCACTGAAACAAAACAAAACCCTCATGTAATATGTTCAGAGCCAAACTAGCAAAGTTGAGAAGTTTTTGGTATCACTAAGCTTCATGGTGTGGGGAATATTTTTATAAACAGCAGGAACAAAAAAAAAAAAAAAAAGGAGCAGCATTAGGTGGGAAATTTCTAGCATGTACAGCTGACTGTGCATGGAGCAGTACCTTCTACCAACTTAGTGTTCAGGATGGTTGACAGTAAATACAGAGGTCAGGCTACAAAGTTTCACAAATTACCCAATATCCCCGCTGCTCCCCTTTTCTCTTCCATCTAGCAGCAATGTGATTGCCTTTAATATTCTTTCCATTGTCTTTACAATTGTTTTTGTTATATAAACTAGAAACATTTTAAATCAACAATTAACAAGATTTTTTTTTTAAAGTTCACCTACAGTCCCATCACCTAAAAAAAAAAAAAAAAAAAAATTGTTGCATTTGCCTATCTTTCCATCCAGTATTTACTTATGTATATGGACACTGTTTGCCTAGTTAAATCTTACCATGGATAAAATTTTGTTTTGTAACTTTTCCTCCAAAGCTTGTTGATATTAGTGAATTGTTACAAAACTGTAAAATGTGAAAGCTGGAAGACACTTTTCAGACTTTTATATAAAGATTAAGAAAAAATCTAGGATTACTGTCAACATTTTAAAATTGGGATGTTTTACTTAAAAATCTGGATATCCTGCTTCTCACTTTTCTACTTTTTTTTTTTTTTTTTTTGGACAAGTGTTGCCCAAGTGGTTGGAGCAGAGTAGCTGCTTCCCCCTTTGGCTGGGACTTGGTTTCCACAGTCCCCATCGCTGCTGGTTGTATTATGCTGTCCTACTTTCCTCCTTGATCTGGAACAAATGTTCTTATGGGTGAAAAATAAGATCGCGGTTCAGAGAGGTAAAGTGACTAGCTTATGGTAGCTGAGCTAGTTAGTAGTAGTACCAATGTCATAAATGAAACCTCTGAACTCTAAACCTCTAGCTTAAAGGTTAATTTCAGAACATGGAAAGATGTGGAATCTGTGCACCAGTGTGCACAGCCTCAGCAGAACTGATGTGGTCACCGGCTCCTTTGTAGACTAAATGCCTCAGGATGGCCACTCTCTACTTTTCATGCTCCAGTCCATAATTAACATTTAATATCCAGAAGCCTGAGACCCCATAAATCCTGGACCCTCTCACAGTGATTCTCTCCTTTGTCTTATTAATCATTGAATGTAGGTGAGGGAAGATGATCACTTTATGGAGATAACATCAAATCTTCTCTATGCGATTAAGAAAGCACCTCATAATTAAAAAATTAAATATTTTATGATATTCCTGTCAGATATACTTCATAGAGACATCAAGGGTCAATACCTGGACAATTAGCATCCTAGAAAATATAAAATTCTCATCTCTATGTAGAAAACATATTTTCTTTTCTTTTTTAAAAAATTTTTAGCTGTAGATGGACACAATACCTTTATTTTATTTATTTATTATTTTTATGTGGTGATAAGGATTGAATCCAGTGCCTCAAACATGATAGACCAGCGCTCCACCACTGAGCCATAGCCACAGCCCAGAGAACATATTTTCTGATGGCTAAATCCAGACACAGTGAAAACAGGAAAAAAAAAAAAATTAATGAGTTTAAGACTTTTGGGACGTTGTCCAAAAAGGTTTTAAAAAGAATCATTATTAGTTATAGATCAATATATTGATAAAAAAATAATAAATGTATACCATCTAAGAGTGACTTATCTATGTATCATGGTACAATTTTTATTAACTTTCCTAGAATATGGGATTTGATAATAGTGACTGCCATTTTAATATCACCATTAAGCACCCTTGCAGTTTGCAACTAGTTATAGCACATTGATCTTCAGACAGGATGCCTGCACACTAGGTCTTGTTCCCAAATGGAGGTGGACTGGAGGACATGCAGATTGCCTCAGGGAGTCAACACAGTGAATAATTGAGAAGCTCATTCATTATATGCACATTAAGTCTACAGTTACTGTCTTGGCAGGTACTTGATGGGTCTGTGTTCTACCCCGGCTCTGAACTCATTCACAAAAGCAGTCTTCATGGCCCTTATTATGGGTGAAGCTCCATCTACCTGGTGCATTAGGGGCACTCCACTCCTTCCTTAGGGGACTAGACCCTCTATAAGAAGTTTCCCTGAGGTCCAGATATGCTTGATTCCTTGGGAGCATGTTAACTGACCACTAAAGAGCTGCATCTTTTCCTTTGCTGTGACCAGTTTAAGTCAAGGACAGCACCTTCATTAGGCAAGTCCTCCCTGGGGCAGTGGTTTTCCCAAACTTAGGTTAAACGAAGTGTCAAGACAAGTGATACTAAATACCTTTCACTGAGGTCTAACTATAACTGGGCTCTGTGCTGATGTCACATGTTATCTCAGTTCCTTCAAACATGAGGAAACCGGGGCTTGGGAAGTTTGGATAACCAATTGAAGGTCACGGTGCTCATCATTCAGGTCATTTGAATTCCAAAGTCCTTGGCCATAGCACACCATCTGGCTGCAGGGACCCACTGCAAGGCCATGACTATTGGATGCAGGTGACCGCTTCACAGAAGGTGCCCTGGGATGCTTTGCACATGTGTCAAAGCATTTTTATCACTCTTCTTTTGAAATTACCTTCGGAACCCCAGGCACATTCTTTTAAATATTATCAATGGAGTAGATCTTCCTCCCCTTAAATGTGGATTTGAGTTTTGGATATAGCCATGATTCATTTAATACCCTGTAGTGATTAAAGAACTTATCAAGCTGGGTAAACCAGTTTGGGTTGAAAATAAGGCATGACAAAAACACATAAGGAGATTATTTCATTTCCTTATTTTCTGAAAGTAATAGAACAGGAGTTTTCAACTTAGACTTAGAAGCAGTGGCATTTTAGGGTTCAAATCCTGATTTGGCTACCTCAAACCTACATGATTCTGGGCAAGTTATGTCATGATACCTTTCTTAGTGGTAGTTTCCTGACTTTCAAAAAAAAAAAAAAAGAAAAGAAAAGAATAATGCCTGCTTCAGTGTGATTGTTTGAGGATCAAAAAATTTCATTTGTCAAAATATGGAAGACTCTTTCTGAAACATATTCCTTTCCCAATAAATACTTTCTGAATCTATGAGATTATTGTCTCTGTCCTCATCCTTTAAATGTGGGGATAGATGATAAACACAGGTTGGTATGTGTGGTCTGTGACAATGACCATACTCTAAGGTCCCTTTGGGTGCCACTGGGCTTGGCAGAGAACATTTATTTGCAATTATGGTATAACAAGCAAGAGGCATCTTCCTAGTTTCCTGATGCTAAGAGAGATGGATTTAAGGGAGGTTGTGTTGTGGTTTGAAGTTTGTGGAGGCAGTCTCTATCTCAAGTTTACTCCTCTTCAGAAGGGTAGGATATTGAATAGCATCTTTAGCAAATGCTGCTTTATAAACATTTATGGGAGTGTCTGCCCTGTGCCAGCTTCTGTACTCAGGGAGTGACTGGAGCAGTAGACACGAGCAGTATCTGAAAGGCTAGGTTAGTAACAGACAGAAAAATGATACAACCTGCAGGAAAAGAATGGAGAACATGTCAGAACCTGTGGACACAGTGTTCGTTATAATTAAAGAAAATGTCACTACTCAGGCAAGAAATGAGCACCTACTATGTCCAGGAGATCGAGTCGAGTGTGAACAAAATAAATGAGATTCTAGCATAGAATAAAGAGGCCTGGGATTGGGAGGGGAGAGGAGAACACGGGGATAGCCAACAGAAACACGGAGTTTGTGTGATATTCTGGGTCCATTGCTTGCTAGGTGGTTCAGTGAGGTCAGGAGCATGGTCAGATTCTGGAAAACTTGCAGGAAGGTGTTTATCAAAGGAAGGAAAGGGGGAGTGTGCAAAGCTTTTTGATGGCATACAGTCAATTCAGGGTATCTAGAGAGGAGAGGGCAAGGGAGCAGCCCCTGAGGGGAGCTGTCCTGGGGCTTTGGCAACTGATCCAGAGCATCTTGGCCTCTCCAAGGCAGCACTCTCTCCTAATGCTTTCTGTGGGGTTTTCCCTTTCAAGCTGGCTTCGGTTCACTTTCACACTTATTCATTTAATTCTCCTAACAACCCTATAATATAAGTACAGTATTGTCTGCATTGTACAAATGGGAAAACTAGGGTACAAAAGGAGTTAATAACTCAGCCAAGGACAGTAGCTTGCAAGTGTCAGGGGCAACATTTGAACCTAGGCCATATAGTTCCAGAGTCTTGGCTCTTGACTATGAATTATATGCAATCTTCTTTCAACCCTGCATGACCTCCCTCACCACCCCACCAACAGAGCCCCTTTGCAGAACCTTAAAATGTCTCCTTCCTTTAGCCCCCCGGCCACCTCTCTAACAGAGAGGCATAATTGTGGGCAACCTTAGCATAATTACACACACTAATGGCTGTTCAAGACATCACTAAGGATAAAAGAGGCACCTTAGCAGCCTTGGTCTAAGTCTTTGGAACTCTAAAGAGTGAAAACTCAGTGACCACCTCTTTCCTCACTCTCTATGCTATAAAATAATAGACAGATGGTTGTGCAATCATACAATGGAATAGTAGATAGTAAAGAAAGAACAATCTACTATTTAACATGTATATAGAAACATACATATCTTACATGTATAGCTAGATATATTATCCATACCACCACTGTCCATATTAAGAAATGGAAAATTACTGCAATCCAGAAATCATTTCCCACTCTCTAACAATTACTATTCTACTATTCTTCCCAAAGATAACCACTGTCTTGATTTCTAGAAATAGCAACTTACATTGCTTGCTTTTGAGCTTGTATATATCAAGAAGCATACAATATTTGCTGTTTTCTATCAGAATTATTTTGTTCAGCATTTCATGTGAGAGTCCTTCCTGTTATTGCTGAAAACCATGTATTTTTTCTTTCACATTATATATGAAATTCTATTGTATGCAACAATACAATATACCAATTCTATTTTTTTAAAGAGAGAGGAAGAGAGAGAGAGAATTTTAATATTTATTTTTTAGTATTTGGCGGACACAACATCTTTGTTTGTATGTGGTACTGAGGATCGAACCCGGGCCGCACGCATGCCAGGGGAGCGCGCTACCACTTAAGGCACATCCCAAACCCAAAATACCTATTCTATATCTGAAAAACCCTGTGTTGTTTCCAGTTTGGTGTCAATATAAGTAATGATGGTATGAACATTCTTCTACATGTTTTCTGGTATACAAATGTATGCATTCTATGAATAGAATTTCTGAGTTATGAACTATGTTGATGGTAAGTTTTAGTAGATAATGCCAAATAGATTTCCAAAGTAATAGTCCTAATTTACACTCCCACCAGGAGTGTATGAATTTCAGCTGTTTCACATCTTCATCAAGTCCTTTATATTTCTGGTGCACAATAGTATCTCAATGTAGTTTTAATTTGCATTTAAAAGTAACTAATGAGGTTGAGTTTCTAGTCATTTTTTAAATTTTCGGCCATTTAGATATCCTCTTTTGTAAATATTTGTCAAGTATTTTGCCCAATTTTACTTGGGCTCTTCTTTTTAAAATTGACTTGTGGGTGTTCTTCGTATGTTTTCGATATGAACTCTTTGCTAATTATATCTGTTGCACATCTCTCTTCCCACACTGGGGCTTGCAATTTTACTCTTTTTTGGGGGGTTGGTGTTCAGAGAGTTAAGTCCAGGGGAACTTACCCACTGAAACCACATCTCTAAGCCTTTTTTTATTTTGAGACAGGTTTTTCCTAAGTTGCTCAGGGTCTCACTAAGTTGCTGAGGCTGGCTTTGAACTCATGATTCTCCTGCCTCAGCCTTTTGAGCTGCTGGGATTACAGGCATGTGCCACCACCCCTGGTACATTTTCACTCTTTTAAGATTGTATTTTTGTGTTCTTTTAAATAGTTATTGAAGTATAATTAGCAGATAATAAACTGCATGTGTAAAGTAAAATTTGATAGATTTTGGCATATATGTACACCCGTGAAACCATCACTACAGTCAATTTGGGCAATATTTCTATTACCTCCACAAGGGCCTCACTAAATTGCCCATGCTGGCCTCCAACTTGCAATCCTCCTGTCTAAGCCTCCCCTGACATTACAGGCTTGTGCCACTGCACGGGCTTTGTTATCAGTTTGCTGTTACTTTGCTGACAACCAACAGTGTTGAACAGCTTTCTGTGTGCTGTTTGCCATTTCAATGTCTTCCTTCATGAAGTGTCTGTTTAGATCTTTTGCCTGTTCTAAAATTTGTGTTGCTTTCTTATTGTTGAATTTTTTGTATGCTATGGCTACAAAACTTTCATCAGATATTTGATTTGCAATATTGTCTCCCAGTCTAGTTTTTGTTTTCAGTCATTTAAGAGTGTCTTTTGAAGAGCAGATTTCTAAAATTTTGATGAAGTCAAAATTATGGATTGTGCTTTTGATTTCTTATCGAAGAAATGTTGCTTAATCCAATACCACAAGTGGTTTTCTTTCTTTTTTTTCTTTTTGGAATTGTTATAGTATTATATTTTATATCAAAATCTATAATCCATTGTTGGATGTAGTGGCATACACCTGTAATCCCAGTGACTCAGGAAGCTGAGGCAGGAGGATTGAAAATTCAAGGCCAGCCTCACCAACTTAGCAAGGTCCTCAGCAACTTAGGTAGAACCTGTCTCAAAACAAAAGTGGGTGGAGATGTAGCTCAGTGGTAAATTTCCCCTAGGTTCAATCCTCAGTCACAAGAAAAAAAAAATCAATAATGTATTTGGAGTTAAATCTATATTTAGTGCAAGATATAGGTTGAAATTCACTGTTTTTCATGTGTTTATCCAATTGTTCCAGCACCATTCATTGAAAAGACCACCTTGTTCCTCAGGATTTACACCTTCATTAAAATTCAGTTGTCCACATGCATATGGGTCTACTTTACTGTGTTCTGTTGATGCTGACAACACACTTAGTTCCCATAGCATCATTATGATAAGTGTTGAAACCAGATAGTCTTAGTTCTCTAAATTCTTTTTCATTTTGTCTCTTGATGAACTCTTCTGGTGTTTTGTTTAGATTTTAACACGTTTTCTCCAGGAAACTGTGCTGATCAGGCAGACGCTCTCCAGCTTGTACGTGGAAACCGTGCCTGTGGGTTGTCATTCCTTTATTCCCTAGGGGGCCTAACAATCTTTTTTTTTTTTTTTTTTTTTTTTTTTTTTTTTTTTTTTTTAGTGCATGAACCTCAAAAGGAGTGGGATTGTGCTACTATCTGCCAAATGGTCATCAGCCATTATGGTAACTGACAGCTGCTGAGAATTTGACCTTTTTTGGAAAAAGACCTTACAGTCTTTTCCCCTGAATGGAAGGAAGGGAACCTTCTATTTACAGGAATCCTGCAAGTTACAGGGCATGGTGCTAGGTGTTTTAACTGTAACAACTTATTTTATCTAAGATGCTCTAGAGCATGGACCAGCATTTTAGGCAGGGCAGCTTCCTGGGCGTGGATCTGTACAGTTGCAAAAAGCCCTTGCTTAACAGGGTTCCATACTGATTTAATGCTCTGCTGTCATCATGATGAAGCTTTTGAAAGTTTTTAGCTTTTTTAAAAATGTTTTTAAAAAAAAATTATAAAAGAGACCCTGAGTTTTTAAACTAGGTCTTATGTAGCTTAGTTTGGATGTTTCTCAAACATCTAAAACTGTAAACATCATTTAGCACTCAAGCTGCACACAGAAGATGGGTTCTATTTGGCCTAGAGATGAAGGTTTTCTAGACCCTAATCTAGGAAAACTCCTGCACATGCAGGTGACATAGAAAGATCACAGTAGAGTTGTTCATAAATGCTCCAAAGGAGAAACAACTAAAATTTCCCTCAACAGTATAAGGGAGAAGTACAGAGTAGTTTATTTATACAAAACATATGGCTGAAAGAAGCAAAGTCATAAAAGAATACATGTAGTATTACTTTATTTATATAAGGTTCCAAAACAGTCATGTAGAAGTGCTGATGCCACAATTTAAAAAAATAAAAGCAAGCTAATAATCATAAGAAAAATCATGGTAATTGTTACCTCTTGAAAGAGGGAAATGATGTAGAGGGGCCTTCCAGGTCTTGGCAGCATTGCATTTCTTTATCTAAGTCATGATAACATTGGTGTTTGCTCTATATTTCTCCTTTGAATTATGCATTTTATGTACATTTCTCAGAAATGCACATCTCATTATTTTAAATTTCAAGTTTCCAATTTGTAAACCTGAGTTGGCATTTGGAGTCTCATTGGGGTGGGAGAAGACAAAACGTTCAGGCCACAAGATTCCAACTTCTTTAAGCTCCTCTGATGTCATTTTGAAGAATTTCAGCATCCATCTGCACACCCCTGCTTCATATTTCTCAAGAAGGGTCTTGGCTTTTATATTCAACTGTTTTTCTTTTCAGTTTACTTTTGCCTTTAGTCACTGCCAAATTCTCTCAAGGTCAAATTTACATTATTATGAGTTCCATTGTCTTGAAGCCTTTCTTGTTTGTGAATTCTATTTTTGTTAATTGCAAAATATAATTATAAAAAATTCAATCATATTGCACTAGACAGTGGACGTGTGTACTGACCACTTTCCCTTTATCCTTTTGCTCCTCAGTTTTTATTCTCCTTAATATTTCTATCTTCTGATTCCGTGTGTATGGCTGTGTATTACCATTAATCTGGACAGGGCTAAACTGAAAGGAAATGTGTATTCCAGGTTGGAAAGGAAATAAATTTAATAATATAACAACTAGAGTTGGAACCTCCACTCCTATTGGCTATGTGTTTGCAGCCATGATCTAAACACTCAGCTGTTTTCTTTCATGAATAGAAGCAGAACTAATAATGACTATTGGAGAGAGTCACTGTGGGGATTCCACATATAAAGGTTAAACAAGAAAACTAGTGACATGTACCTAGCTCAGTACCTGGAGCTACTGTGTGACTTGTGATAGGCACGTAGTAAATCTGAATTTTCTTTCATCCTTCCTTCCTTCTTTCTTCCGTTCTCCTCCTTCTTTCCTCCCTTCCTCTTTCTTTCTTCTGGATCTTTTGCAAGAGTTTTCTGTCTACTCTCATCAACCCTGTTCAATCAAGCAAGCAATTGCCTAAAGAGAGAAAAGGCTGGTAAGTAGGTTGTGAATGGGGAAAAAATATAGGTGGGAAGATCCTTCTTATGAGTCTGGCAAAAGAGGACCTATTACATTCTTCCCTTTATTTAGTTATCTTTCTTTACATTTCTCATTTCCGCTTGAACTGAAGTCTGTTTCAGACCCAGATATTCAAGGACCACAGCAAGGTTCCCTCACAGAATCTATAGAGCACCTAGGAGAACTACGGTATGATTTCAGGGATAAAATTATTTTCTTGAAAACTCCTTGAAACCCTGTCTGGCATATTGTAAGCATTCAGTAAGTGTTGGATGTCATTACCATTACTGTTGTTTCTATGATGATCATTGTTGTTCAGGACAGCATCCCAATGCCAGCAACAGGAGCTGTAAGGCTACCAGCTGCCTCACTTGCCAAATGCTCACCAAGGTACAGGCTGAAAGGTGGGTTTCTTTTAGTGTTTCCCTGTCCCTCCCATCCCCCCACTATCATTTTCTTCCCTGAACATTTCATTCTGCCTTTTCCAGAACAAACATCATTATAATCACTTCTTGTTCACATCTCTGATATCCCCATGGCTCGTGCTGCTCTTGCTGGTAGAAGCAACACCTCTGAATTTACTACCATCTGCAAATATCATTAGCTATTGTTTATTCCCTCTCCCACACTATTAATGAAGATGTTAATTAAGACCAGAACTAACACTGACCCCAGCAGCAATCCACTAGACATTTATCCAACTGGATCAACTTCTGTTAGTCATTACCCACAGCTCATAGACATTACCACCACTCCATTCTCTTCATCTGCTAATTTGGAAGAGACTTGGGGAGAAAATTAAGGGAGCCCAGGATTATTTAAAAATTAACACTCTGATACTTAGGGTTTTTGGAAAGGGATTTGGTGGAACATCAGAAGAGCGGTTGTCAGTAGTATGCATGAATGAGTAAACCAGCCTCCAAAAGTATTTGGTAATTGCCTGGCTAAGCTTATGGTTTTCTGGGAATTTAGCAATACACAGGAAGGCTAGAGTATACCAGTACAAACCATAGAGCTTCCAGACCAGCCATTTCTTTTTACAGATGATTAGACAGAGGCCCACAGAGGTGAAATGATGTGTCAAAAGTCACCTCCCTACTTAGTGATAGCACCTGAATAGTAACTGGACACTCTAAATTTCCATTCCCATGCTCTGTAAGAATCTAGAAACAAAGTCAACTGGCTCACAGAGGTTCCATTCTGACATCTACACAGCAGGATTTGCCTACTAAATCCTAAACTTGTGGAACATGTTGCTTACCAACTCCATTTCTTTGTCTCCAGCAAACCATGATGGAGGTCATTCCATCCTCAGTAACGGAACAGGCATTGTACACCATGATGCACTGTTCTCTTGACCTACAAATTACTGGTTCCAACCCTAGCTAAACATTAGAATCACCCAAGGGAGCTTTAAAAAATACCGATGCCCATACCACACCCCCAGAGATTCTGATTTAATTGGATTGAGGAGAGGCACAGGCACTGGTAATTTTTTAAAGTTCCCCAGGTAATTCTAATGTGCAGCCAGGGTTGAGCACCACCTCAGAGGATAAAGTGTTTTTCCAAAGACTACTAAATGGAAAGGTTTCTTGTTCTATAGAAAAGATCAGTACAGAACCACTGTAACTTAGCAATTATAAGAAACCTTTCTCTTGAGCAGAAAACTAACTGCTCCTTGATACTTTTCCATGTGCAGAATACAAATTACATTACCAGTTCAAAACAATGTGGTTTGGAATCTATTGATCTGGCGATGGTATTTATTTAGATCTGGCTTCTTTTTCCTTTGCAAACTTCAACTTTAGCTCTGAAAGCAAGAGTGCCAGCTTAAGAATAGTGCCACCTCTCAGGTTACTGCCTTACTGTAAAAATTGGCCTACTAGAAGCAAAGTCAAGCAAAGAACAAGGCACTTACCAGTGTTTGGGGGAATGGTTCTTATTTAGACATTAATACCCACTGCACCTATTGCAAATGCCTTCAGTAGGTGAAGAATGTAGGTCAAAGACAAAATAAGAAAACAATCTCAGGCTTCTTCCTGGACAAGAAAGAACCCCAAAAGGATAAAGCACAAAGCTTTGAAAGGCTTTAGAAGGTACTAGTCTTCTGCCTTCACATTTTGTGTTTTTTTTTTTTTTTTACATTTCACAGAAACAGCTCTAAATAGCTAAATGCCCACTAGCATTCACCCCTGTGAGAGCTGGAGAATTAGGAGTGCCCATATTTGGTTGTACAGGTTACAGGTTGTTCACTGTCCAAGGGCATCCGGTGAATGGCAACTGAAATCTACACTAAGAAGTGCTTCCAGGGAAGACATAAAGCTCTGTTTGTAGTTTACAGAAAGGTGGCACCTGGACATTAGAATGCCTAAGAGGGAGAAAGAAAAAAACAGATTTCCACATCCATGTCATAAATAGCAGAGAGCTTTAATAAAAACAAAGAAGCAGAGAGAAGAGCAAGGTGATCAGTGGTATTGGGAAGGGAGGTGAGAGACTGGACACCTTTCCAACATCTGCTGCAAGATCATGTCTCTCAAGGGTTGTTAAGGCTATGATAAAACAGGAAAATAGCACAGGAAGCCAGGGAAGTGTGGAAATGGGAGCATTTGCCGAACAGACAATAAGACCAGTGGAAAAAGGAAGTCGGAGGTGGGAATTTTTTCTGTGTCCCATTCTCTGAAACTGGGGGGCCAGCCATGGCTCACAGCCTTGTTCAGTTTCAGGTTCAACTTCTGGGGAAGACAAAGAAAGAGAAAGAATCCCAGCAACAGTCAGGCCAGGCCAGGCGCCTCACCAGTGAGTGCTTCCAGATGCACTGATGCATAGTCCCAGAACACTGCTCCAGAAGCACTGCTCAGCAAGACAGTGACTCCTCCCGGAGGCGGGGGGGGGGGGGGGGGGGGGGGGGGGGGGAATCAGTCATTTTGACAAGGTCAAAATACCAAGAAAACAGCATTCCCAATTGGGCACTTATGGGTCAGGACCAGAGTTCATTAGAACATATTCTCTTCTGCTTCTCCCTTCTTAGGCTTTTTGGTCATGGGCAATGTTTAATACCTTCCCAAGAACAGAACCCTGAGGAGGTAAAAGTATGTAAATAGTTGAGACTGGATAAGGGTATTCTTCTTTAACTTTTGAAAAGAAAGAGCCTAGAGAGGGGGTGGACTAATGGAGTCGAATGATCCAGTCTAAGAACAAATGATCTCAGGTGGCATTTGAGCATACAATGAATGGATTCATGTACAGTCCGTAATGTTCCAGTGCCAGAACTCAGAGAGCAGCAAAGTTTTCCTTAGGATCTGAAAACCGGGGCAATTTAGAAGATTCCCCCCTTTGCTTGTACTTCTGGAAAACTCAGACAAGAAGCCAGTGAAGTGAGAAGGGAGAAAGGAAAGAAGGAAAAAATGAAAGGAGAGCCAGAAGAAGGGAAGAGAACCCGTTGGTTCGGGTATGCAATGCCACTTCATTTTTAGAAAAACAGTTCAAGGGAGGGTGAGCAGCCTGCCCACAGTTGCCTAGCCAGTGAGCAGTTGGTTATTTTCAAAACATGGATGCCTGATTTCAAAACCCCTCACTCTTATTCTGATGAGTTGCTTTCACCAACTAAATATACATACACATATCCATGCATATATACATGTGCATATATATGATTTAAAGCAATGTGTGTGTGTGTGTGTGTGTGTGTGTGTGTTTTAGTGAGATTGAACCCAGGGCCTTGTACATGCTAAGCATGCACTTTACCACTGAGCTACCCCCAGCCCCATGTGTGTGCTTTATAACATCCATGTTTCTTAATACTGCCCTTATCACCAAGCAACCAAACAATGAGAGTAAATTTCCTATTTCTGTTTTTATACTGTTCTCAAGCTAAATGTTTTCTCTCCCTCAGGGTTACCCCTTATGTATTTATGTCTGTATGTTATTGAAGAAAGATGGAAAAAAGGGGCAAGTCTAAGGGAAATAATTGGTACTGGTTTTGTTGCCTACTGTGCGTGGTTTGTATGTGTGTGTGGTGGTGGGGGGGGGAGTGTCACCATTTTGCCAAATCTGTACCACATGACTGGGAATTTGCAGATCTGCTTTAGAGAAACAGTTTAGTCTTGTTTTTCCCCACAATCTCCTGAAAGTTGAAATTTCCCTCTTTACCCCACAACCAAAGTTCATTAAAATATACTCTTTGCTAGTCCTTGGAGAAGGTTCTTTTCAAGTGGCCATCCTATATTATTAAGAGGAAATAGGGACCTCTCCCCCATTACCAGGAGCACCTACTTCCCATTCGTGTCTCAGGAAATGGCTCGGGGTGGAAATACTTGTGACTGAGGCTGCAGCTTCTCTCCCCAAGGGCCAGCAGGGCTCACCCCTGCTGCCTGGTGTAGGAGGGACCCAGATGCCTCAGGAGGAATGCTGTCACAAAAGGGCTTATTTGAAAAAAAGTGTGAAAGGGATGGGGCTGTTGGCAGGGACACTAGTTCCACACCACAGCCTCTGTTGACTGCAGTCTCCATGTATGGATTCTTTCCCTTCTCCACTTCTCACTTTCCAAGGCTTTATATTCATTCTATAAAGAAAACAATCTCCAAGCAAAGATGTTTTTGGTGTTTTATTAAAGTTTGGTGGGGAGGAGGGAAGAGGGGGGAAAGAAGGCTGGATTTGGGAGCAAGGGGGAGGGACTGACTGCAAGGGAGAGAGGAAGAGAGAGTGAGAGAAAAAGAAGGCAGGCATGCATGAGAGTCCCAAGCAGTGCCAAGAAGCAAAGAAAGGGCTGCTTGGGGACAGGGGGGAAAAGTGTGCCAGAAGCTTTATAGAAAAGGAGCAAAGAGCTGAACAGGAGGCATGGTTTAACACTGAAGTGCAAATAGACTTCAGGATCCTCCTGGCAAAGGCTGCTGCAAATAAAATACAAAATAGGCCACCATAACCACTCAGGGAAACACAAGTTCTGAGGAAACACCGCAGAAAAGGCCTAGCGGGTAGGTAGGTAGGTAGGTAGGTAGGTAGGTGCCATGATATGCTCATATGCTGGGGTGGGAGAAGAGGAGAGAGAGAAGAACATAGAGGTGTCTGAGACAGAGAGCAGCATCAAGTGAAAGCAAAAACAGAACACACACACACACACACACTGCCAGACCCCAAGAGAGGCACACAGAGAGAGTCACACAGAGAAAAACAGAAAGGGCTGTGAAAGGGGGTTGATGGGGTGGTGGGGTGAGAGAGAAAGTCTCTAGCCAAATGCAGGGAAACTTGGCAGGTGGACAGAAGCAGCCGGCAGGGCAGTAACTGCACTTGCTGTGTCTAGGCTATTGTTGTCTCCAAGGGGGGGGGGGGGTAGGGGGAGTTGTTTGTTTGTTTTGTTGTTTGGCCTCTTTGTCTCTTTTGTTCCAAGCAGTTAGTTTGCTTCTTTCCCAGACTCTGGGCTGATGGAAAACCTTTATGGATTTTTCTTAAAGGGACAGGATTAACTAGTTCACCAGTACCCTCCATTTCTCAGTCCTAACCAGTTCCTGCCTAAATGACTTTTATTTTTAAAAGGGATTTTGTTAAGCACAGAAAGTCAATGTTTATGCCGTGTGTGTGCCTGATTAATAAGAATAAACTGGTCAGTTTCCCCCTCCCCACTAAAACTTCTCCTTGAGGATTGCTAAAACCTTGGGGGTGGAGGGTGGAGGGACTGAAGCAAAAACACACAAAGGCAAATGAAGAACATACATACATAAAAAATTGCAAACACACATTGCTCCCTTAAAAATAAAATTAGGAATGAAGGTTAGAAATACACACTTTAGGCTTTAAATAATCAGAATTGGGGCTTCAATTGAAGGAAGAAGGGTGATAGGGTCACTCCTCCCACAACCCACCTCTGGCCTCACACACCGGTTTCCTCTCCCCTGACCCATCCTAACAGGATAAACAGCTCAGCTCAAGAGGTTCTGGGATCCTCTCTTAGGTCACTCTCCTGGGCTTGGGTTCCCTGGGGAAACTGACCACTAACACACTCAGGCAGCTAGGAGCACCTTATTGAAGGGCACAGAGTCACTAAGCTAAATAGGAGCACTACTTTTAAAGGATAGGTAGGGAAAGGGGGCATCCTGCAAACCTTTGACTTTTTGTTTCCAAGAATCCCAGCTTCCTGTGTTTGTAGTAACTTGAATACATTTTGGTATAAAGAGGATAGCTTCTAAGAGAAATAAAAATTTAACAGCCCTGCCCGGCAATTTCTTTCTTCTTGATTTTCAATTCCTCTTCAGCCCCTCCCTTGAGAAGTACATCAGCTGGGGGTGGTGACATAAAAAAATTAAGAAGGGAGACTGCTTACACTTACAATTTTATCTGCCTCTTCACCTTATTTTTCTCCTGGCACACAATTTCCTCCCCAAATGGCCCTTTCAATGACAGCATAGAGGTCCCCTGGTTGTTGCTGCACGGTTTTGCTTCTGGTGGGGTATCATTACGTGGGAACTGGAAACCTCCCACTTTTTCAGGTGGCCCCTCTGCAGGGCTTTCTCTGATAGGCCGTGGTGACGATGTGGGTCAACTGTAGGAATGAGTTTGGAGGTGGGAGGCCTCGCCTGCCGGGGGCGGGGGACAAGGATTTCCGACCTTGGTTCCCAGGAGGTCCAGCCTCAATCCGGCCTGTGCAAAGCACTGCTGGACAGAGGGACCTTGACTGGAGCGCTCTGAGCTCGTGGGGCACGTGTTTGACCACAGCCGAAGCTATGGACTGCGACGGGGGCTGGCAAAGATCTCCCGCGATGCTCCTGAACGTGAGGATGTGTAGACATTTTTGCTGTTCGTAAACGTTTTATTTGAAGGAAATAACTAACATCTCCCACCCCCGACACCTTGAACTAAATACAAAATTTATTATGATTTGGGAGACACTGGCTTATCCCTGCGAAACTCGAATGCCCTCAAGACATCGCTCTCGGCAGGCATCGTCTGCGATTGACAACGGGCACCTTCCTGTCACGTGGAAGAATCAAGGCTAAGTGGGGGCCATGACCTTGACTGCGTCAAGTTCAATTTCATGCCCAACCAAGTGGAGTTTGGAGAAGGCTGCCCGGCGTCCAAACGCCCAGGAGTCCAAGCCAAGAGGTCCTGGGCGAATTTCGTTTTTGTCGCTCCCCCCACTTCCCGCACGTGTCCCGCAGCGCGCAGATAGGTCCAGTTCTCCAGAATGCTCCCTTTGGCTTGTTGATTTTAAAGTTGAAAGCCCGGTGTAGTAAATTTAGACACAAAATCTCAAATCTTTTTAATCCTAGGCAAAATTAAAACATAATATTGGCCAAAGTTAACCAACTTGAGGTGCTTTCTGTGGTCTCCTGGCCATGCTTCGGAACATTCTATTCTCTCTGGGGAAAGACTTCAGGAAGATGTTAGAATAGGGTCTCCTCTCCACTACTACCTATTTCTGTCTCCTAAACATCTTCCCAAATCCTCAGCATCTATAGTTCCTGGTGGTGGTGGTGGTGGTGGTGTGTGTGTGTGTGTGTGTGTGTGTGTACGCACGCGCGCGCTTGAGGTGGGGGGCGGGTAGCACAGGAGACTTGCCTTGAGCTCTTACACGAATTATGGTCACACTAGGACGTAGGATCTCCCAGGAGACGAAACCAGTCTAGGGGAAATCGCTGCCAGGGAGCCCCTGGTACCCATTCAGGAGGCAGTCCGCCCTGCGCGAAGGGTGCCTCTCTCCAGCCCCATGCTGAGGACCTGGAAGGCAGGCGGGTGCTCAAGGCTTGGGCAGGGTGGGGACCTTTTAAGATATATATAAATAAAATACACAAACTAGGTATGTATATGTGTGTGCATATATGTATGTACGTGTATATACATATACATGAACAAAACTAAACTACAAACCCGCAAGTCCCCACTGAAAACGAGGTGGGGGAGGAGGGGGCGGGAACGGTCAAGGCGCAGACATTGAGGGATGCAAACGAACTCTGTGCCCTGCACAGTCGGTGCCTTCGGGGGCTCCACCGCTGCGTGCTCCCACCCGAAAGGTTTGGACTCACAGGGGAAGGCGAGGGGGGAGGGGGAGAAGAGGAAGATAGGTGGAGGGGGAAGGGGGTGCTCTTTTCCTCCTCCTGCCAGCGCCAGCTGGGGCGAACTTGAGGTGGCAAACGCGAGTAAACTTTTCTTTAGAAAGTTTAGGTAGCGTGGTTAGTGACAGAGGCTCAGGAGTAGCAAGTAATGCCGAAGTACGCTTGAGTGGGAGATTGAGAGATTACAGTGTCTCAAATCCCGAAGCGTCTGAAGATTCAAGGCTCGCTGGTCAGGTTTGCCTACAGCCCCAGATGCTCTGGGGCATCGGAGACGATGGGGAGTCCTTAGGAGACAGGCTAGACAGGGCTAGGAGTTCCACGGTTTAAGTCGGTACGGAAGGCACTACCAGGAGACGACTCAGAGCAGTAGCGGGAGAGGCTTGTCTGCCCAGGCGGTATTAGATCCGAACGCCGAGGGGCCCAGTCCCCCACATTCCCCCGCCCAGTGAAGGTTGCGTGCTCCAGGGAGCTTTGGGACGACGCGCGGGGCGTTGCGCGCCGGTTCTCTGAAAACCACGTGCGTCCACGGCCCTAGGCGAAGCTGTTGGGGAGAGCGCCCCCGCAGGGAAGGGGGGCCACGCAGCCAAGACTTGTTTTTTGCAGTGCCCCAGCTTGCGCGCATCCATGCTCCGGCAGAACAAAGTGGCCCAACCCAACTTCTCCACCCTGCGCCCTGGGAAGGAAACGTGGTGCGCCCGCTGGAGCGCGAGGCCGCAGCAGCCGGTTCCACACACGGCCTGGCCCGGCATTCTGCAGTTCTTCATTGTGCACTAAGGGAATGCATAATTTAATTATCTGCTCCAAGTGCAGCGCACCCTTTTCCTCTTTTGCTTTGGAGCCTAGGATATTTCGAAGGGGAATCTTCTAAAAACTACCTATCTTTCTAAAGCCGAGTTGGGTTCTGTAGTAACTACTGGGGGAGGGGGATACCAAATCGGCGGTGAGTTTACAGCCTGCAGCCATTTATTTAGGCTCGGTGAGCGCCATTCCAAACCGAGCAGCTCGAGCTATTTTGGGAGAAGTTGGGGAATGGAGAGAAAACAAGGTTATTTAAAGTGACTCCCAGAACGCGACTTTTCCAGGACTCCTATGTGTCTGCGTCTCAGCTTCAGTTTAGAGCGACCCAGGCGGCCCAGGTTTTGATATTTATACCAGGCCAGCTCCCGGGTGAAACTACCTGTTGGGAGACTCTGCCGCCTAAACCTTCGACCCTCCTCCCCCCTGCGCAATCATGGCAGCAGTGGGACGGCTTTAGGGGTGGAAAGAGAAGGGGGAGAGCCGAAGAGCCAGAGCGGCGGAGAAAGTCAGCTGCGCTTGTCAGTGCCCCGCAAGCTGTGCCCGCGCCTCTGCTCCTTCTTCAGGAACTAAAAACAGCCCCCCACACGCTGTTCTCGGCCCCTGCCTGCAGAGATGAGCCGAAATGGCACGATTCTCTAAGTTCGGAAACCACGAAGCGGTGTTGTTGATGCTTGTGCCCCATTGCGTGTCTAACTTTAAAAAACAAAAAAGCCTCCTGGCGGCTTTCTTGACTCCCGCCCCCACCTACCACTCCAACACCCAGCACTTTTCCCTGTGCCGAAATTCACTTTACTACTTTTTTTGAAATTCGGAGAACTCCGCCGACGCTTGGACGCGCTGCAACCCAGGGGCTGTCTGAAGCTGCTGCGCGAGTGGCTTGAGGGAAATCACTGTTCTTGCGCGCAAACGGATCTCCGTATTTTTTAAAAAACACTTGGATAAGGGAGAGCAGCTAGCAAGAACAATTTGAACAGTGTGTCTACCCTGTTGTGAGAAATTTTGGAAGATAGGGGAGGGGGTTGGTGTTTCACACGAACCTGTGGAAAGGACAATTCGTACTGGGCCTTGGGTCTGGAAGTTCCATTTGAGAAGCGCAAAGCCCGGGTCTGGCGCGCGTTTAACAACCTTCTTACTGGCAAACTCTCCCCTAGAGCCCGCACAACACTAAATTGGGGGATTTGGAGGCGCAGACTGGACAGGCTTACCCAGGCGCCCAAGGCACTCGGCGTTGTGTCTTTTTTGAAGGTTTCTGTATTTTGATAGTGAACCTTACTCCATACTGGGAGCAGCGAAATTTAAGAGAGGCTCTACCACGGACCCCGTTTGAGATCCAAGAGAACAGGGAGGCTTTTTCTGTATCTGGGGAACAGCGGCACTTTCTTAGGGCATGCACTTATATCTTTCAGGGTCACAAAGTACCCGACTGAAAACGAAATGGTGACAAATATTAGGAAGCTACGGGGAACGAGGGGGTAAGTCTAGTCTTGTTAAGGGTAGTCTTTCTAACAGCAAAGACCGCGGGGCTACGCGGAAAAAACGAGAATTTATTAGTGAGGCTTTATTACGCCAGGACGAGGGTTGAGACTTCGAGTTAAAAGACCGCTCAGAACGCTCCCCGCGCCGCAATCCCCACACTCCCTTTAAAAAAAATCATCTTGGCAGTATTAGCCTATTCGGCCCTTTAGTCACATCCTTATTCCTAGTCCTTAGTGGCATTTCCCTGTGTATGTCCTTCAGGTGCCCAGCCTTTGAGTTGCCTGGGACCTCTCGGCGTCTGGAAAAACTGGTGCAAACTTGCTCTTCGCTAAGCGTGCACCGAAGGGTGGGCTCTCCCCAGGCGGGTCTCTCTGCGGCCCGGCGACTTTCCCGGGCCTGGGAAACTCCGCGTATTTTCCAGCACTCAGCCTGGGCGCTCCTGCTTTATTTCAGTTCAATCCCAAGGGCACGGAACCAAGGATGATAAACAATGCTGTTTATTAGAGGTACAAACGGGCGCAGCAAAGAACCACGTAGAGTAATGTAGAGTAATCAAGAGGCATTTTAACAAATGATCTGATACTCAGCACGGCTTCTGAAAATTACTTGTACAAAGGAGGACATGTCTCTAAAAATACAGAATTTCACAAAATGAAGGTTTTGTCAAAATATGATGGTTGGAGCTGTTTTTGTTTGCTTTTGCCTCAGAAGTCTGGCAGAGTTGTTGCTACCTGTCCATGCCTCGATGCAAACCGCCCTTCCCGTCCAACACTTTACATTGCAAGGCCTCGTTAAAAAAAATGAAAGAAAGAAAGACAAGAAAATTTTTAAAAAGAAAGAGAAAATATATATAGACGTGAAGGATCTTCCAGGTGTGGTGTACTCTGATACCGTTATCCCAGATCTCTCAAGAAGCGAAAACACTACTTACCCTTTAGGGAGTGATAACACGAACTTTAGGAGGAGATGCAATTAGAACAGGCACAGCCTGATAATGCAGAGTTATGAAAAATCACACCCCCTTTTTAAAAATGTAAACGCAGATACCATCTGGGTGCTGACCATGAAAGTGGGGGTTAGGGATTCCTGTTGGGTGCTGGTATAACCGATTTATGCTCTACCCGATGGTCTTGGGAAAGGGCTTCCCATCTGCTCTAAACGCCCGCCTTACAATGTCAAAAATCTTCCTGCCTGCAAATATTGGCAAGAAGCTGCTATGACAGTCGGTGCTGCTTTAAATAGGAAGGATACCGCGGGGGAAAAAGAAAGTCGCGACCTTCCTACCCACCATTCTACCTGCCTCCAGTCCTCAAAAGGCAAAGGAGTTCTAGCAAAGGAGACTCTGAGCAAGATCTGCCTTCTGAGCAGTGTGGGAAAGAATCAGCTGTGTTCAGGAACAAATCTCTGATTTTCAGGAGCTAGAGTGCACCCAAAACTGGGCTCTCCAAATCAGCTGCTAAGGGGGTTAGAATCTGAAGTTTGCACCACCTGTGTGCGTTCACTGCACGTTGTTGTTGTTCAGATAAAGTGAATTGTTGCAAGAAACTTTAGAAGTGCTTTAGCTCAATTCTTGTGCACAGTAGGTTCTTTTTTTTTTTTTCTAAAACCCATTTGTCCAAAAGACGGCTCATGGATCCTGGATCTGCTTAGGGAGGGCCTGATGTCAGATCTGTAACTCATGCAGAATTCTCATCCTAGGGAACTGGACTGGGGCTAGCTTTAGTTTGGTCAGGGATCCCCATCCCTTTTTGCTCAGCAAGGTCATCTCTCTCAGCTGGAAATGGTGACAGTGCCAACTGCACCCAAGGAACAACCAAAACTTTCTTTTCCCACCCCCTGCCCTAAGCTGACAATCTTACACTGTGTTCACATTCTTTCCCTAGCTATCTGTACTTAGACCCAACTCAGGTGTCTCTGGCCCTTTTGGCCCATCCTAGATGACAACTTCTCTTGGGAAAGTTTCTGCCTGATGAGCTCAAGTTTGAGAGACCTCCTTTTGAAAATACTGAATTGTAGAAGGCACCTCAGGGGTTTTTGGTGGTAAGCATGTTGTCTGCTTTTCAAATCAATTGGCCTGTATCTTGTCATTTTTTTAGATGAAGAAACTAAGGGTTTGAGGAAAGATTTAAATTATTCAAGGGCATGCAGGGAGCTGAGAGCAGGGTCTGCAGCAGCCCTGTGTCTCTTGTCTTGAAGTCCACTTGCTCAGTTTTTAGGAAGGTACAATCACTAACAATAGACTACTGTTTAGTGAGTATCAACTGTGTGCCAGAGCACGTGCCATGCCAGACATGTTACATAAGTCATCCTCACAGCAATTCTGGGGGATCCCCATTAGCCCCAACACAAATTTTAAAATAAACTTTAAAAAGGAATACATGCACAAGTTAAAATACTTCAAAAAATATGGAAGAGCATAAAATGAAAGTAAAAGTCTCCCACTCCACTCCCTCTCCCAGGATGACATTTATACTTTTCATTTCGGTGGCTGTCTGTGTATCTCATAGATGTTATCATCATTTTATGAACAAGTAGAGGAAGGTTCACAATTAAGCTAAGAAGCCATGGCTACCTGTCTCCAGGCTCAGCACTGTCAATTACTCTACATTAGTTAAGGTGAATTCGGAGAAAGGAAATGAGTTACACCATAGATAAAAAAGGCAGGTCAGCTCAGAATTGACATTACCTCTCCTTCTCCTTTCCTGCCCAATTGAGGATCCCACTAATACTACATTTTTACCAGAAACTGAAAGCATAGACTCCCTTTGTGCATAGAATCATTTGTGAGGATGTGTTGCTTCCAGGTCTTGGTGTCATTGAACATATAGCCCTCCACCATGCCCTGTTACCAGGATCCCAGTATTACCTCTACCCTGTACTAGGTCTGGGACTGGGACATGCCTCTTAAGCTTTGGATTTCCCTGCCTCTTCTCAGCGTTGTTGGGGGATTGCAATGAAAGACAGGGAGAGGACTGTGTAAATGTGAAGTCTCTATGTAAATATAGCAGCTGCTTTCCAAAGGCCTCTACAGGACCCTGTGGCCCTGCAGTTCAGACAGTGGAGTTTAAGGTTCTTTGCAAAATGGTGTGGCTTTGACATTTGAGAGTTTGCATAATGTGTGCATTTGTGTCAATAGGGGAAGGGTTAGGAGTGTGTCTAAATGGAAGAGGGTGCTTATTTATCTGCAAAAGAAGAGAGGAGTGCGTGTTCAGAATCAGGAGAGGTAGGCAAGTGTGGAGTGGACTTCTTTCTGCTGGAGGGCATATAGAGCCAAGCTGGTAAGGACACAAAGAAGCAGTTATCCTATGTGGGGTGCACAGTGGGGGGAATAAGAGTAGCAAGGTGAGGCTGAAAGGATGCTTATGCCTGTCCCTTTGCTAGGTAGCCACGAGCAATGGATGTTCTCAGACTTTTCAGGGGCAGGCAGAGGGAACTGAGGGGGTGACTGCAAGATGGTATCAACTTCCCAAAATGGGTAATTTAATTTATTATTCCTGGTGACTGAAAAGGCAAGAGATATTAGAGAACAGGTGGGATATTTCTTCTGGAAAGCTCACCTTGTCTGTGATGGTTCTTTATTCTTGAAGAATTTCTGGAAACATCCTAAATTTATAGGGCTTTCATGTGAGAATGAATGATAGGCCATGAGCCTCTTAGGTTTTGCAGGGGAGGAGTAGCTGGGGAGAGGACAATCTTGCAAGCTGCACACATCTGAGATTGTGGGAAAAGAGACTCTGACCACCAGTGGGGAAGAAGGAGAAAATGGCTTTAAGATGATGCAGGGGGGCTGAGTTCTAGGTTGGTTCCAAAGAGAAACTGTGAAAGTGGGGAAAGGTGGCTTTTCTGTAAGGCCCAGCCAGGCTTCAGAGCACTATTTCAATGCCTGTCAGGACAAAGGATGTTGCGCCCCCTGGTGTCAGACTTGAGGCCTGTGCCAGCTAGCTACTTGGAAACCCAGGGACCAGCTGGAGGAGTGGAGGGTCAGATGCCTTTTCTTCTATTTGCTAAGGGAGTTGAAACTGAAATAGTCCTTGCTTTCTCAACTCTGGAGTCTAAATAGAGACTCTGGTGTGGATAGAGGAGGGTTTTATGCTTTTTTTTCATGCAATTTAGGTCAACAGGACAATGCCTATTTAGAAATAAACCTTTGGAGTGGGCAGTACACTATTCTGAAAGAAAAGACCTGCATTTTGGGCAAAGTGCTGGTCTGGGGAACATCATTTAAAATTTTTAGGACATTTCTTTCTTTGTCCAAAATCCAAAGAATTTAGAGTAAAATGTTGTTAAGTTCTTTTCTAAGTTCTAATATTGGTCTTTATTCCTCAATCATTATGCTGCACCCTTCTTTTCTCAGAGCCTTCCAAATGTGGCTTTTTAAAAATATATATGTAGGTGCAAATGTTATATATTTTAGCATCTTGAGTTCCTGATTCTGAGCAAAGGTTTTCAAAAGTGCAAAATTTACCTCTTTTCAACACCCAAACCCCCCACTCTCCCAACCTTTTGTGGAGCCTCCTGCAAGAAAGCTGCAGAGTGAGCAGGACTCCAGTCTCTGCTGTTTCTTTTAAAAATAAAGTACTGAAGTGTTGTGCTGGAAATTCTGCTACTAAGTGTCGCATGTGGTAGGTGTGAATATATGCTTCAATAGTTCCAGGCACAAGACCAAAATCTTCCCCAGAATTAGCAGAGTTTTCAGCTATAATCTGGCTATCATTTTTCTACAAATAGGTACAAAGACCAATTTCGGACTATGTTCTCTGTAAGGGGTACCTCATCAAGTTTCCACTGAAATTTAGGACCAGCCCTAGTACAGTCAGGTGATTTGAGGAAGGATCAGTTGTGGAGAAGAATTATGTTGTAGTTGAGAGTTTTCTTCTCCTGAAACATTTAAGTCACATGTCTGAAGTGAGGAGTCTATTACATCTCAAAGCAAATTTTTTTCCTCTGCATTACACTTGAACTGTTATCTCTGTGTAATGGGTACAGTTGTTGTTGTTGTTAAGGAAACTGATTATTGATTTTGCAGAAGTGGATGGAATGTGCAGCTATTATCCTATAATTGTGTCACCATTCCACATGCTGCAAGAATGGGCCTTTTTTTTTTTTTTTTTTTTTTTTTTTTTTTTTTTTTTTTTTTTTTACGCCAGGGATTGAACCCAGGGGCACTTAACCACCAAGCTACATCCCTAGCCCTTTTTATAATTTCACTTTGAGACAGGACCTCACTAAATTGCTTAGGGACTTGCTAAGTTGCTGAGGATGGCTTCGAACTTGGGATCCTCCTGCTTTAGCCTCCCAAGCTGCTGGAATTATAGGCATGTGTCACCACACCCAGCTGGTGGATTCCTTATAAGACATTAGGACACAGACATTTACAGAAGGAAGACCATGTGAAGATATAGGGAGAAGGCAACATCTACAAGCCAAGAAACCAACTCTGCCAACATCTTGATCTCAGACTTGAGCCTTCAGAACTGTGAGAAAGTAAATTCTCTTTCTTTAAACCACCAGGCTGTGGCATTTTGTTTTGGAAGCCCAGAAAACCAATATATGCTACTACTAGGCAACAATCAAGTATTTGCTGCCATTTGAGGATGCAGACTCAAAGGCACCAGATTTTCCAGAGTAAAATCTTTTGTTTTTGAGTATTTGCAGCAGGGTTAGCTTCATGTGACCTGTGCAGTCACATAAGGTCCTGTACATAGAAGTGGCCCACTGTCGTTTTAAAGCTCTCTTGTCATCATCTTAAAAATTTTTAATTTTCAATAAGGCACCCACTCACTTGGCCCTCAAACTATATAAGTAGTTACAAACTATGTAACTAGTCCTAGTTGACAAAAATTATAAATTTAAAATATTCTGCATGTTAAGATTATGGTGGAGTCAGGCATGATGGCACATGCCTATAATCCCAGCTAATTAGGATGCTGAGGCAGGAGAATCTCAAGTTTGAATGAGACCAGCCCAAACAACTTAGTGAGAGACTGTCTCGAAATAAAATTTAAAAGTGGCTGGGGATGTAGTTCAGCAGTAGAGTCTTTGCTTAGCATGTGCAAAGCCCCAAATTTAGTTTCTAGTACTGGAAAACAAAAAAGAAGTTAATAAATGATTATGGAGGCCCAAACAAAACATGACTGGGACTGGAGGCACCCTGGGACACTGCACGGAACTTTCTGTTGCTAACTGGAATAAGATCTCCCATTCCACAATAATCACAAGGAGGGAATTTATGAAGCCCAGAGGTTTTCTGGAGTGGAAGAAAGTCACAGATATTCCCCAGATGTGATTTCCTGAGATTCTACATACGCTAATGTGGTCCTGGCCAAGATTTTTTTCTCAGGGTTGAGCTCTGAGAACTTCACAATATGAAGGTCTGGAGGAAAGGCCAAACATAAGGAACAAAGTATTTGGGGTCGAAAGCTATATCCTGCCTGTATATGAGTACTGCTGGAAGCTTTTTGCAGGTTCATCCACCCAGCCCTGAGTTGGGTTTTGGGAAACCAGAGCTGAGGATGCCATCCTGTATGACTAGCAACACCCTGAGGGACCATATGGCCTTCTCTAAAAGCAAGACAGAACGGCAAGAAACAACAGTGAGAATGGATGAATTTGCCTCCCGGTTCCTGCCTAGAGTTTGTAAACAGGACTTTTCTCCCTTGTGCTGAACCAGTCCTGGGATTCTTGAGGCATTCTTAGTTGGGGTGAGTTTGGTAGGCTGAGCTGCAGAGTACAAACTGTCATGTCTGTTCAAGGGTCTAGGCCATCCTGAGCACTCAATTATAAATACATGATACCCTTCCATTTCATGGTGCACAACATCCCAGTCAATTCCAATTCAGACAAGAGAGATTTTTTTCCCTGGTGAAAGAAACGCCAGTCATCAGTAAATAGTCACCGGGATATATGATGGGGAAGTCCTATTTTTAAGAATATGCATTGATTTATAGAATCTCGCTGAAAATATTATAGCGGAATGTTTGGTCAGGAGGTCTGCTTTTCTAGTTCTATTTCTGCTCAGCACTGACTAACTGGAGAGTGTAAATTTTAAAAGAAGTAATTTCTTATGCACGCTATGCAAACTCCCTTAGGGGAATGAGTGAAAGACTGTTTGAGACACTGCATTTCTTGGAAGAAAGTTGCTATATAAATTAATATAGAGCCCTCTTTTTCATTGCAGGCCTGCAAGACACACCAAAAGACTCCCCCAAGTCGTGTAAGGGAGAAAAACGAAACACTCCACTGGCCTCTATCAGGGGAAGTTAATTTTTCTCCTTTTCTGCACATTTTTCAAACTCTATAACTCTAATTTGCAGTACAGAAAATAAGCTTTTATATTTATTATTTTTTATGCTTTGGATATAGAGTACCCCCAAAGGAACAATGTGTTGTGCTAAGAGTTGTGAACCTATTGTGGGAAAGGCTGAGATTAAGTTGCTGCAAGAAGAAGTTCATTTACACCTGCTTGGTGATGTAGGAGCCCCAGGTCAGAGCAGCACCTATTTTCTTTCTCCTCACCAGGAAAGAGCAGAGTTGGGGGTGGTGACCCCCAAATTAAGAGGTTTGGAATTCTATATGTAGCCTTTCTAAGTCCTAAATGACAATTCCCTTAATCATTTGGAATATAAGAAACTTGGCTAAAGGTTTTAGCTTAAAGCCATTAATTTAAAAGAAATGAAAACATAGGTCTACATAGAAACTTGTACATGGATGTTCACAGCAGAATTTTCATAATAGCCAAGAAAGGAAAAGAATTCACATGTCTGTTAACTAAATGATAGGAAAAGCATAATGTGGTATATCCATATAATGGAATATGTAACTATTCAGCAATAAAAAGAAATGAAATATTGATACATTCAGCAACATGGAGGAACTGTAAAACATCGTGCTAAGTAAAAGAAGCAAATTACAAATGAACACATGTTGTATGATTCTGTAATTGCATGATTCCATAATGGAATTGTACAACATGTATTTGTGATTAGTATACATATCTATAGAAACAGAAAGCAGACTAGTGGTTGGCTAGGTCTTGGAAGAAATAGGGGACATTGGAGAGTGACAGCAAAGTGGTGCAGAGTTTCTTTGTGGGATGATAGAAATGTTCTAAAATTAATTGAGGTGGCAGTTGTATCATTTGGTGAATGCATTGAAAACCACTGAGTCTTGCTGTAAGAGTGAGTCGCATGATGTGTGAATTATATCTCAATAAAGACGTGAAAAGATTTTTAAAAAAATGATACTTCAAAAAAATATCCACTGCTTTATCTCTCTTTCTGAAGCTGATCACTTGAGAAAATGTGTTCAAAATAAAAACAGATTTTTATGGGATAACTGAAATCAGAATGTGAAAAAGTGATTTTTTTCTTAGGTGGGAAGAGTAATTTGCATGTCTATGTATACTCAAAATACCTGTACCTGTAATTCTTTTGAACTTTGCTGAAATTTTTTTCCTTAGCCTGCAATCATTAAAATATGTTTAAGCCATGATACTGAGATGAATTTGTTGTTTTTTCCCCCCTAATATTTTTCCCCTCCTGTAGGTAGTAGTAGCACACCGATTTTCTCTTAAGGAAACACCAACCCATTTTCGGTTCATGTGGCTTGGATATTGCCTACTTTAAGCCCTAGGCTTTACCACTCACTCAGTCATTCTTTCATCAATCAGCACATTCTTTCCAATGGTGTGTTGGCGATAGCTCACACTTGTGCATACAAACCAATTAGTTAATGTTCAGTTTTTAAACATAATCAATATTACAATTTAAATCATATAAACTTATAATTAAATAAATTATACTAAAAATAAAGGAAATTACTCTCAAATCTTATCACTTTCTACTCATTTGACTACATTGTGCTATCTATGCTCTTGAGGTTACTTGCATCCATTGAATCTGTGCGCTGGGAATACTGCATAGCAATGAGCTACTGTGTATTTCTTCCCTTTTCTATGTTCGGTGACTTCCCCTTGATAGCTTGAAACTGGCCATGGTGGCTCTACTTATCCTATAGAACTAGGTCAATGCTATCTTTCAAGGCCTCCCATTTTCTGAAAAGGAGATTGTTGAACATTTACCAACTGTAGTGGGTTGAATGGTGGCCTCCAAAAGATATGTCCACATCCTAATCCCTGGAACTTGTGAAGGTAACCTTATTTGGAAAAAGGTCCTTGCTGCTGTAATTAAACAAGGATCTTGAGGTGAGGTCACCCTGGATTATTCCAGTACACCCTAAATGTAATCATGTGTGCCCTTATAGGACAGAGGCAGAGGGTGATTGGATACAGACCACACAGAGAAGATGAGGAAGCAATGTGACCACAGAGGCAGAGATCCATAATATGGGCACAAAACAGGGAATTCCTGGAGCCCACAGAAGCTAGAAAAGACAAAGAACAGAATCTCCCCTATGGCCTCTGGAAGTGGAATGGACCTGCGAACACCTTGTTTTTGGACCCATACTGTTCAGAAATGTGAAGGAAGTTTCTTTCGTTTTCAGCCACCCGGTTTTTGGTCATTTGTTACAGCAACCACAGAAAAGGAATTCAGAAGCACAGTGGTTCAGGGAGGGGCATGTGACTCAAGCCAGCACCATGGGAAGTCAGTTTCCACTGTAAAATGAGCTATCCTTCTCCCAGGGATTGCTAAGCAGTTCCACCTTTGCCATTGTATTTGCTTAAGAATGAAAATAGCACAGAAAGTGGAGAGTTTGGGATCTAGTGAGAGACATCCCTGACAATGTTAGTTAAAACATTGATCTATCTACCACTGAACTTTCTTTTTATTACATTAGTAAACCAATTTCCTAGCCAATAAATATAGATATGTTAATTTTCAGAAAACTTCATAAATACATACAATTTCTATCACTTAATCAGTAACTATTTGAATTAGGAAAATATATACTATACCAAGCAGTGAACCATCTGCTGTCTACCTGAATTCAATCATGTTTATTTGTTTTATGAACGCTTATTGAGCCCAATTCTACCTAAAGAATTCTATTCAAGCCAGAAATTCAACCATTTAAGAACTTACAATTTATTTTCAAGTAAGGAGTTGAATATAGTCTACTTTACTGAAGTCATTAGCAGTATTAACTTTTCGATATATAGTCAGTAATTTTCTGAGCAGTTTTAAATTCATTTAATTATTTTTCATAAAGAGAATTTATTTAATGCATCATTTAAATACTTAAAATTCTTTATGAGATAACATGTAAGTATATTCATGAATCATACAAAAAATCTTTTGGCAAAGTGTTTCATTTTTTGAAAATATTCTTGTAGTGATTTGCATGACATTGTACACACAATTTGGGTGAGTTTTTTTTTTTTTTTTTTTTTTTTGGTGGGAGGCGATGATGGAGACTGAACCCAAGGCCTCTTGACTGCTAGGCAAGTGGTCTACCACTGAACTATATTCCCCGCTCAATTTTTAAAAGAATTTTTATTTGTTAATGTGGATAAGCATATTTTTGAAAAAAAGCATGTCACAGAAATTTCCAGGAATAGACACATTGTATTGAACTATTTTAAAAATAAAAATAAAACTTTTTACCTTCAGTATTTATATCTTTAACCATTTATCTAGGTTCAAGAGGTTTCAAATTAATTTTGTCCTCCATAATTCTATTCCTTTCCTCAACATTCAAATACCTTTGTTTTTTGATGAACACGTTTTGGATGAATTCCCAGTCAACTCTCTAATCTAATTAAACTCAGATAAGTTCAACTCGGATAACATTTACCTTCAGTTTCTTGATAGTTGATTAACTGGGAGACCATCTTTCAGAATAAAAAAAGAAGGAAAAAGAAAAAGACAAAAGGCTCTAGAGGTGAGGACTGCTTATTGTTAAGAGGAACTGCTTGTTCCACTTAGGAATATTGATGCCACTTGCATTTATAAACTATTACCCATTTGTCTTGATTTAAAATGGAAATAGACTTTCAAATGCAAATATTCTAATATTATATTGTTTTTTTAGCATGTTTGTATTTGTAGATAACATTACTTACCAAAAAGAGAATTGTTTTGAATATTCTCAAGAACAAGAAAGCAAACCACACACACCCAGAGTAGGCACATAAATGATTTCATTAATTCAAGTCTACTATCTGTGTAACATAGAATAGTCCTCCTTTCTGCTACACAACAGCAGCCACCAAAATCTTTTTGGATATTGGGATCATTCAATAAGAAGTAAAAGGGAAACATGAGAAAACAAAAACTTAAGTTTTACGAGTTCCCATTTTTAAGCCAGATACTATGGAGCACACCTGTATTCCCAGCTATTGAAGAGAATCACAAGTTCAAGGTCAGCCTCAACAATTTATTGAGACCCTGTCTCAAAATAAAAATAAAAAAGGACTGGAGATGTAACTGGGTTCAATCCCCAATACTAAATAAATAAAAAAAATTAAAAAGATTCCCCACTTTTATGCCTAAAATAAAAATTGAGAACATATCAATTTATCAAGGCAAAAGTAAACAGACTCAAAATAAGTATTTACAGGAAGAACAAGCATGCTACCTTCCATTAGTAAGAACAGCTTTTAAATAGTACTCATTCTTGACAATGCTGGCTAAGGAGAGCCCCCAATAAATTTGCTTTTTTTCCTAAAGTTTACAAAAGACTCACCACCAAAGTTGAAATATAAGAAACTGAAAAAAATCAGTGATTTTTTTTTTCCTTGATGGTAACTTTGTGCCAGAGATACAGGGTTTCTTTACACTGAGTTGTTTTCTTCATGTGGAAACCACTGATAGAAATCTAGGTGAATGGATACGATTAAATACTTGTGTGGCTCCAACTTTAAAATACCCTTCTTTTTTTTGTTTTAAGTTAAGCACCTCAACGTTTGCCCAGGGACCAGAGAAGGGGCTTAAGCGTTAGGCCCTAGACACATTTCAAAACTGCCTGGACAAAGCTTTGGAATGACTACAATAGTGAACCATCCTGCCTTGGACCAGAATTGAGATTGATGACCTAATATATCTTTCCCAACACTGACTGCCATAGTTTTATGAGCATCAAGAACTGGGCGTCTGCCATTGTCAACAAATAGAGCTTCTCCAGAGCATTTCCATCCACAGAAATTCAAGTATCCCCCAAGAGTACCAAGCGTAGTCTCCCCGGGCTCAGGATGCAGCCTCCGGCTTCCACCACATGTGGGATGGAAACTGCTTCGGCAGGATAATTCTAAAAGAAAAGGAAGTGTACCCATTACTGTGCTATGTTATCTTGGTTTAAGAACTCTGAGCCAGGGCAGTGAGGTTTCCCAGAGAAGTCTAGAATGAAGCTAATGAGGTTAGATGAAGGGTTCCTCCTTCTCAGAGTCCCTGTCCAAAGCCTGATACCTCATTTTGTATTTGTATTTTTTGTGAATTGCTCTTAAGAGTCCCCTTAGTTGTATAAACTATTTTTTTCCCCCAAATAGGAAACTGCTAAAGGAATTGCATCAAATTTTAGCTTGATAAAAGCATAAAAATTAAACACAAGCTCCTCTTTGTCTATGTACAAGCCCCCCTCCCTGGCAAGTTACCAGAGGACTAGGACCCCTGAGTTTGACTCTCTTGTCACCTGCTGTCCTTTCATAACTACCACAGTGGTTCGAAAACTGGCTGCACTTTCAGTTTCTTTACCTTAGCTCTTCCTTGAAAGACGACTTCAGTGTGGGCTAATTTCTACAACAGCTCACAGACTCTGAGGATTCAAAGAATTTCCATGCATGGCCCTCTTTTTGGTTATGTGGTATCACCATGCCAAGGCCAGCTAAGTTTTGTTTTATAGTAAAGTCGGTGGACTTGGACTAGGCTTCCACGCTTTCTTATGATGGTTTGCAATAGACCAAACCATAGAAACATTTTTTTCTTACTTTTTTACAAAAGTAATCACACATCCATGTGCACAGAGGTATGTATATGCACACATAAATAGCCTGAGATGGTATCACACACAGCATAGAAAGGGAACAGCTTCCATAGTCTCACATAACTCAGGAAAGTAATTTTTTCAAGGCATATACTAACATTTCATTTATTGTTTCTCTAAAAAGATGGAATTATGCTTCCAACTCAGGAGCATATTTTCTACCTGGCAATATGCCTTTGACATCTTCCATGTCAGTCTGGAGAAAGTGATCTTTTTCATCTTTGTAATGGCTCCATGGGACTGTACTGTATGGCTGAACCATACTTTCCTTAACCAACTGCCTGTTAATGAACATTTGGGTTCTTCCAGTTTGTAGAAAATATTCTTGCAAATATCATTTTGTACTTACGCATTTCTGTCAGTCGTAGGAGTATCAATTCCCAGAAGATAAATTATTATTATTATTATCCCAGAGTTTGAGCATTTCATTTTTAATACCTATTGTCAAATTGCCCTCCAATAATTTTATGACTTTTACACCCCCAGCCACACTCTAAGAAGGGGTCTGTTTCCCCACTTCCTTAGTGACACTAATATCTTGCAATTTGGGGATGTCTGATGTGAGTTAGGAGTTAAGAGGTTCAGCCTGTGGGGTTTTTTTTCCCTTTGTGAAAAACTAACAAAGAGCTCTCAAGTCTCCCCTTTCCTTTTGTTAATGTCTATCTAAGTAGTTGACTGACCCAGAGCAGACATGCTCTGGGTCAGTCAACTACTTAGATAGACATTTAGTTAATCTGAGAGGTGAAAATTCTACCACCAAATGCTTTCAAATAGATGGTTTCATTACAGACATTTTGTCAGTGAGTGATAAAATGCTCAATAAATTCATTACTAAAGAATATAAGTTGTTTCAGAGTTTTTAGCACTGTGGTTTCAATATAAACATGCTTAATCTAACAGCATCCGAATGTTTACATTTGCACAATTCTCAATTTCATATCTACATGTATTCAATCAAAGTAGTTTAAAAAAATCTGTTCTTTGAAAATTCATAAAAAGTAAATCCTAGCCCATCCTTTAAGGCAGAGCAAGGTTTGCCAACATCCAGACTGAAAGGGGCCATTTTGACAGTTGCTATGGTTTATGTCTCTAGAATCAGAGCTGTTGGCCATAGACTAAAAAGACATTTTAGGGGATATCTAGTCAAAAGATTATCAAACTCTGCTCCACAAAACTTTGGCTGCTTCAGGGACAGGGGATTGAAGATTAGTGATCTTGGAACCCCAATTTCACCATAACAGTTCCACTTTGACCTGTTTCATATGGTGGGTTATATATTGTGTTATCTAGAGCAGGTTGACTCTTATTTTCCTTATTTGTAGGATAGACATAATAACAGTGCCTATTTTAAAGTAGTGAAAACTAAATTAAATACTACTACACAATATGAAGTACTTAGACCTGTGCCTTGCATGTGCCAATGATTCAATAAATGATTGGTATTTTATCATTTAAGATTTTGCTTTGAAAAAGGATTCTGCTGCTTTTAAAAAATAAGTTTAAAAACCACCAATTTATTTTTTTGTCATCTCTAAAACAAAGGCAATTAATTTTATTTACCCTGTTCTCAATCTGACAGTTGCTTCTCTTATTATCAGACCCCAGTTTTGTGGATATTCCTGGAAGCTCTGAGGATAGTGTGTCCTGCCACAATTGAAGAGACTCCACTGTGCCATTAATAAGGGTGACTAAGCCGTGCCTGCTTTATCTGCATTGCTCTTGATTTGCAAAACACACACGGCTGTACCCAAGTTTTCTGTTCCCTTGAGAAAAGGTCTCTGACTATGAGACTTGAGCATGAAAGTTGCAAATCTTAGAAATATTACTCAGTTGTCACCTTTTCCAAAATTACAAGGATATTTGTAATACTTATATCTTCTAAGACTGGCTGAATTTTCTTGGCCAGACATTTTTTATAGAAAGAATTCATCCAACAAACATATTCTCTTATCAGTCCTTTTCTTAGGAAAGCTTGTCTTTGTGTAGGGGAAGTTTTCAAGTTTTTCTAATGAATCACAGACATGAGGCAGAAGGAAGAGAGCACCAAGCATTTTTCTTCTTATTGCTCCAACGTGAGACCAAAACCATGGGGGTAGGAGCAAAACCTCCCAAACTGTGTATCTTTTCTATCCAGGAACTCCTTCCATGCCAGTTAGTGCTGATGCCTGAAAGCCAGACGTGCATTTAGGGAGGGGCTTCTCTATGTCAGGGCCATTCAGATCTGTGGGAGACTTAGGGACAAGTAGACATAAAAACTGTAGAATTAAAGGCTGAAAACAGCATTTAACGAAACCCCTCCCTCCAGACGCTCTTGATCAAAGTCTACCCTTGCACTAAGACAATCGATCTACAGTTGCACACATAAAATTTTGGCAACACTCTATCCTCATTGCTTTCAACAGAGGCTTTGGACCCCTGAATCTGGGCATCGTCCCAGAACTGAGATCCAGTTGCATTACGCATACCAGGAGACACACCACCACAGCGCAGGCCCCGCAACCACTTTCTTTTAACCTCGCGTCTGAGAGAAATTACTTTCCAACAAAATAAGTGAAACCCGATGTCTTCTCCGGGTGGTTATTTTTGCGCCTATGAAGTCAATAAAACTCTCCAGATTTATTAGACAGCCCTGCTGCGGAAGACAAGACCACTTCCTATTCCCTAGCGGAAATGTGTGCCTTTCCTTTCTGTAACCTTCTGACCACAGATCTTAATTTTATTTCATTTCTTTGATTTTTCCCAGAAAATTTGTCAGAACTCTAGAAGATAAGTGGCTTGGCTTGCACTACAATTCCAGTCTTTTGCATCCAAGAGTGATAAAGCAGATTTGTCTCATGCTCCTGGCACTTTTCTTCTTCACCTCCTATTTCAGAATGGCCCTCTTCCCTTCACACAGCATCAGGAGAGAGGTTTGGCTATCTCTCCTTCCTCAATCTAAACATTCACAATAACACCTACCAATAAATGTATACTCCTGAAAGAGTCCACTAAGCCATTGGTTGATGACCATGGTAATGACAATTGGCTTCAATTTTATTCAATGTAATAGTTTTTACTGAGCTCCTATTCCAAGCCAGTGTTCTTGTGGTATTGAAATGCGAAGCTGTAGAGAATAATGCTTGTACTTTCAAGGAGCTTATAGCTCATCAGGGAAAGAAACACATCAATAAGTAAAACTATTTTGTCTCACAGTTTCCTTCACTCAAAAAGAGTCCTGTAGGGGACACAGACTAGAACGTGGAAAGGCCACGTGAGTTTTCTCAGAGGAGATGACCTTGAGTCATGTGTTTGAAGATGAATAGGAGTTCAGCAGGTGTATTTGGGAAGGGCATGCTGAGCAGAGGAACTAGCAATCATAAAAGATTAAAGGTTTGGAAATTGCATGGTGTGTTTGGGACCTAAGAAGTTGTGAGTTAGGAATGAAGGTTGTAAGCAACCTGTGTTCATAAATGTTGTGGGTCTGTACTTTTTTTAGGTGGTGGGAAACTTCAATAGGGCTTAAGCTCTGGAGCAATTGTAGTATCATAATCAAAGAGAGAGGAAACAAGTGGCTGAATAGTATCTAGGGAAAAAATGAAAAGAGCTGGGACTCAGACAGTGTAGAAGGAATGGAGAGAAAGAATGAATGGTAGCCAAGAAGCAGACATGGAAAGGTCATAGAGTGGTGAAGATTCCCAATCCAGAAAGGCATCTAAGAATTGCATTTCAAAAAACAACAACAAAAATTACATTTCACTGACAGAAATAACCTCCCAAATTTATTTATTTATTTATTTATAGTTGGACACACTGCCTTTATTTCATTTATTTTTATGTGGTGCTGAGGATTGAACCTCGCCCGTGCTAGGCTAGCATTCTACCACTGAGCCACAAACTCAGCCCCAAATTATTTTAATTCTAAATTGTTGAATCACTAAAGCATTTTCCCCAAATGTTTTAAACAATGATTTGAGGTAGGAAAGAAATTTCTTACCTAAATCCAAGGCTACCATCAATGGCCAACTGGGCACTGCTATGGAGTTATAACTCCAGGGACACAACTCCTTGGAGTTTTGTGCAGTGTGGCAGCTGTAGCCATCGTTGAACAGAAGAAAAGTATTGTTATTATCTCTGGTTCAGCCTCCTGAATATCATTCAAAGTGATTCATCCAGTGCCCTCTTGACTAGTTTGAGTTTTGATGATCCTCATGCCAATATATGGTATTATCTCCATTTAACTGGCTTCTTTCTTGAGTGATGGCTTCTACTCCATTCACCCAGGTTGCCTTCAACAGAAGGGTGTTGCCCTTTTCTATAACACTCATTTTAAGTGTCAGATTATCTTTGCGCCCTATGAAGTTGGGCAAAGCACCTAAGTTCAATGTCCTCAATTGTGCAAGGGACAACTTAAACCCTATAGATTTGGTTTAAGAAGTAAATGAACCAATGTATAGAAAGTACTTGGGCCACAGTAAGAGACAGGATTTTGGTATTCTCTTGTGTTATGCACTGTGCTAAGTGCCTGATATGTAACATCTTATTGTAATCTTTCAGGTTTTTTGTTTTGTTTTGTTTTTTTGGTGGGGGGAGTGGCCACTTGGTCACTGAGCCATATCCCCAGCCCTATTTTTTGTATTTTATTTAGAGACAGGGTCTCACTGAGTTGCTTACTGCCTCACTTTTGCTGAGGCTGACTTTTAATTCATAATCCTCCTGCCTCAGCTTCCCGAACTGATGGGATTACAAGTGTGCATCACCATACCAGGCACAATCTTTCAGTTTTACAGAAAAGGGAATTTAAGCTCTTTGAGGGTAAGGTATCCAAAGTTCCCTTCACTGTCAGGGTAAGAGGATGTGCTCCTGCTATGTAGTACTGTACTTCAAAAGTTCCCAGTCAAATTTTCCTGCTACTCTCCTCGAGCGTCCTTGGCTTCAGCTGTGCTGAACACTCACTCTTTCCCCAATCACTCAACTCAGCTTAGGCGGTGTGTTTCTCTGTAAGCAGCTTTCTCTACCTAGAATGATCCTCACCTTCTTAGGAGCCTTGGAACTCCTGCACACTCTTTAAGCCACAGCCACTGCCATACCCACTCCCTGGATGAAACCCTTTTCACCCTGCTCCTTTTGACTCAAGGACAATTAATAGCTTCCTTGTTATCTTTATCATAGCACTTTCAATACTTTTATTGAAGTTATATATGTACTAATGGTCTATGGATTCCATATATATATATATATATTTGTAGAGAGACACAATTTTATTTATTTATTTATTTTTATGTGGTGCTGAGGATTGAACCCAGTGCCTCACACATGCTAGGCAAGTACTGTACCACTGAGCTATAACCCCAGCCCTGGTCTATGGATTCTTAAGGTTGAGGACTACTTTATTCATTGATACCCCCCAATCCCAACACAAAAAGAGTTAACTTTTCTTGATTTAAGGGGAAAAAAAAGTGTGCTGGTTTAACAAAAAAAAAAAAAAATGAATAACAATTTAAGGGGTCAAATGAAGTGCAACTGTATAGAAGGTGGATGATAACAGTTGTCTAGGAATGCTGACCTCCCCGTAGTAAACTTGAGTATATATGACTTTGCTTTAGGTGCAACCTTGCTTAATAACAAAGGTAAGGAATAATTATGAAAAGAACAGATCAGCCTCAGGATCCCATGAAACATGTAATCCATGGAAACTGGATCTCTCCAAATAGTGAACTTTCCTTAGACTTGGAAATTTTCTTGCCCTGCTAGGGAATCACTGTCACCATCTGGCATTTTAAACCCCTTCATCTCTTGGAGTTCTATCAGTTTCTTTGTTTAGGAAGTAATTTCCATCCAGCCACAGGACCTTCTTGTCTCACAGTTGTGCAGTGCCTCAAATACTGGAACGCTTCTTCTCTCTTTTGTCTTTATATGTCAGTTTGAAAATTAGTTTTTATTATTATTTTGTGGTGGGAGAAAATATTATTTACAAAGAACTGTGACCTCCAAAACATCTAAGTTCCTGCTGCTTAGGGTGTGTTGTATAGGAATCCTTCTGGAAGGATTTTTAGTTATGTTACAGGACATGTTCTGAAGAACGATCTCCCTGGATGGGAAGTAAGGAGCGCTAGGTTCTAATTGTGGCCCTGCCACTAGTCACTTGAGTGATCTCTGGGCAAGTTTTAGATTTAAGTTTTCTCCGGTGTTTCAGAAATGGAAAGTTGGCAAATTTGGAGAACCTAGGCCACATCTGTCCCACCTAACTGTATTTAAACGAAATGTGGAACAATTTAGCTGGGAAACTTTGCATAAGAAGGTCTGGGGCTGAGATTGTGGCTCAGCGGTAGAGCACTTGCCTAGCACGTGCAGGACCCTGGGTTTGATCCTCAGCACCACATAAAAATAAATAAGCAAAATAAAGGTATTTGTCCATCTACAACTAAAAAAAAATATTAAAAAAAAATAAGAAGGTCTGGCCACATAAGGACCATGTTCCTACCCAGCTTCCAGTAACTGCCTCCTTTATCAGGGCATGGGCTCTCCAGGGTCCCTGTGACTCCATTAATTTCTATTGTCTTTTGTCTGCTCTCCAGAGACAAAATATCAGCAGCCATTTATCAATGTAATTGTATAGAGCAATATTAAAAATGTCTGACTACTAAGACACCAGAACTGACCTCTGTGCTAGAGCAATACTCTGGAGGTCCCCTTCTCTACTCTGGGGAGTTACAAGGTACATGAGCTCCTGGAGGAGAGCAGAGGTAGGTATCACTGAGTGTGCTAAGAACAGAATCTCTCCACCAATTGATAAGGACTATGCTAAAATTCACTATCTGAACTAGAGCCTCTACTTCTCAGAGCAAAGAGAGAGAGATTCCTATACCCAGGTTTCTTTGAAAATGAGATAATGAAAGAAAAGTAGAAAGAAACAGGAGAATTTTTTTTTTTCGTCCTTGCTTGCTTTGTTCATTTACCAACTGGCCTCTATAAGCATCTGAGTTTGATTTCCTGGTACTAACCAATCTATAAACTCTTTTCCAGCCTAAGCATAAGGAGGATCTAATTTTAGCCATTTTATAAATGGAGTGAAAATTTTGCAAATCATGTTGAAGAGAGGGCATCATATAGAATTTATAGAAGGTCTAAAACACTGATAGAAATAATAAATCACCAATAAATTATCACAGTTTTCTTACTAGGCTTTTCAATTTTAGAAGCACACGGATATTCTTCTTCTTTTTTTTTTTTTTTCATTTTTAATTTAGTCATGGCTATTTTTCAAATGGAATTAATGACCAAAAGCTAGCCTCATTCTCTAATTACAGTAAGAGACACTAGACAGGAGTTGTTCCAGACACTGACCCATCTTGGCTCAGGCAGAGGCTCTGGGCAGTTTTACTCTGTGCTGGCTCAGTACCTGGGGCCAGGAAACATCTGTTATAACATGCGGTCCAGCGGGTGCTCTGCTTAATTATAAAATGGCATTGCAGTGTCCCTTTGAGTTGGCAGGCCAATGTTTCTAATGCTACACTATCAAGCAAAAACGTGATTCTTGATATTCTGTGAACTGAATCTCCAACCCAAGTGTGGAATCACTTTGAGAGAGTGAATAAGTTACTCCTTCACCCTTGGGAAAAAGTTATGGGGCAAGACAAAACAAAGAAATGCTTTCTAACAGCCCTTCAGAAGCTTGGATACAAATGGGCATCCATTATATAGGGAGTAGGGGAGCTGATTCAGGAATGACTCACACTTCTAGAATGAGCTGTTTATATAGTGCTTCCTCCTCGTCATTCCAGGGATCCTGTTTGGAAGGTCAGGGACAATGACAATTGAGAAGCAAAGGAAAAATTGGAGAAGGGAGGAGGGAATGCTTGGAACACCAAAAGGCTCATTCACCTTGAATAAGAGGACACATTTCTGTAATTAATCCATGCACTCAGTTACAGCCCAGGCTATAGGATTTATTTGTGGAGTATGTGCACATGGGAGCTCTTTATAGAGGTGTGAATCTCTTACTAGCAGTTATGAGAATTTACCTACCCACGTCCTCCTATATACCTATAGGAGGGAAACGAGGGCCCGTGGCTGGTGGTGTCTGCTTAGAAATATCTTTTGTCTTGTGGCTCGTAATCACTTCCAGATCACTGGTATATTTATGATTTACATCATGTAACAGAGGAGGAAGTCTTAAGGATTTTTTTTCCTCTAAATCTTCTTGAATTATTATTTTAGAGTCATTGCCAGTTTTTGTGTTTTTTTTTTTTTAAAGGGGGAAGTTGATGAACTTTTAAACATGTTACTACATGCTCCAAAATGGCAACTACTTGTTCTTTCAAAGTTTTCTTGTGGGGGAAAAACAAAACAAAACAACAAAAAACTTGACAGGCTATCCATGTGGTTTGTTTAGAAACAGGTAGAGACAGGAAATGGGTAAAAAGAATTCTTGAAGTTTATGTTTTGTGTTTCCGTTAGAACAAAATTTGGGGAATCTTATCTAACATTTGGAATGGGCTTAGGATGGGTAACTCCACATTCATCTGCAATCCGGTTTCAATAACTAGAGGCAGCAACTGAAGGGTTAAGCCCTAAAGCAAGGAAATATCTCAAAGTCAGAAAACGAAGGGAAACTTGCATATTTCTGAAGATGACATTGGATCAGCCTCTGGATTTCCAGCAATTATGCGATATTATGATTCCCACTGAGTATGCATTAGTTGGAATACTGTTCTTTTTATTTCTCCATGTCCCGGGGTTGTACACTGAAAGAGCCCTGTTCAACTTTGCATGTCAGGATTTTGAAGGAAAAATTATAGTAAAATATGTTTAAAACAGTGGGGCCTTATGTGAGTGAACACAACATTTTCCAAGGCTTTCAAAAATCCTTTTGTTACAAATATGGTTTTTATTTTGTTTCTTTTTTTTTTTTTTTCCTTTCTTTTGCATTTTTCCCCTCATTTGAGCTTTTCCTCCCCTCCTCAGCAGAGAAAAGAAGGGAGAAGTTTCAAGGGATATCTACAACACAAGCATGCATTTAGAGATGGAGACTTAGCAATGGCTTTGTTTTACATGGGGTATCCCCCGTGGAAAATAAACAAGTGAGAAAAGTTCATTTGTGTCTGTAACTTCAGTCCAGCAACTGTGGTGACAGTCACAGTGTCTGAGCAAATATCCCCCAGAGCCATCTTGTGAAAAAATGAATATTAATTGAGGTTTCTCTGAGTTGAAAGATGGGTTGTTCATGAAGGGTAGGAATTTTATTCTAGAGTACAAGGAACTGAACACTTAATCCATGGGTTGTTTTAAAAGTTGAGTGTATTTTAAAATTGGAATTAATTGAAGCCAAGCCAAGACAAAAAACAGACACAGTGCAAGGCACAAATTAGGGATAATGATGTGTGAATGTAAAATATTTACTTTATTCCATGAAAGAAGCAGCTTGATCAGTGAGAAGTGGCATTAAGCTGTTAATGAAGTTTGAGTTGAATGGCTTAAACATACAAGTGTTATTTCTAATACAAGAGAGATCCTACCTTTAACTATGCCACAATCATATGGTGGCTCCTCCAAGATGTCAGGGACCTAGGCTCCCCACATCTCCACCACATTTTTTGCGGTACTGGGATTTAACTCAGGGTCTCACACATGCTCGGCAAGTGCCCTACCTCTGAGCTGCATCCCCAGCCCAATCCAGGCTCTATCTCTCTGTTCTTCTATCTTTAGGTCATAATATCCCTACTAGCCATCATGTATCATCTCCAATCATGAAAGAGAAAAGCTAAAGGCAAAAGGGTCTCTCTACTCGCCTGGTTAGCTCCCTTTAAGGAGTTTCCCTGAAAGTGCCTCAGACTGTTTTTATTTATAACTCATGGGCCAAGTCAGGCATCACATGGCTATGAGGGAGCTTGGGAGATGTAGTCCTTTAAGAGAAAAAGTATTGCCCCCTCAAAGAAGTCAGGGTTCTATGCACAGTGATAAAGAATGAACAAATTTGAATGGGAAGCTAGAAATCTGTTGTACTCACATATAACATTTGAGATGTCAATGCAACATCCAAGGCCCACTGATTGCTTATGTTTGAGTTTTGTAATGTTTAAGTCACAAGCATGAGAACCCAGTTCTGCAGCATCTTATCTCAAAGCACATGACTAAAATGAATATACTCTTGCATATCACTGATCCTTTTGTCATTTGAGTAGTTTAAGCTATGAAAGTTTGCGTGTGCATAACTAAAGAGCAGAAAATTCCACATGCTCTTAATGCTGAATTAGGCAAATGCATTTTCTTGCCTAGAAATTATATTTAGAAGTGGTTGTATCTTGTGCAATCTTCCACATTTTGTTGGAGGTTAAACTTTATTTTAAAAGTGCATATTTTAGAAAATTTGTGGGCTCATAGGCAGAGAAAAAGGAGAAATTATACAGAGTAGCTCCAACTTAGGAGGCATTGTTTCCTTCAGAAATGACCACTCCAGCCTCAAGTATCTTTACTGCTTGCATTTCTTCACTTTCCTCTTTTATGCCACTTAAAATTCCACCAAGTAATGATTCACCTCTAAAAATGTCAATATCTTTTACGATGTAGATAAAGTTATTCATCATTCAAAAATATGTGCTAATTGCTTTAATCAGATCGCTTTCTCCCCAACTATGAAGCAACTTCACCAAATGGGAGTATCTGGTTTTTATTCTCACTAGAGAAATAAAACTTGTGCAAAAAAATACAATCAGAACAAAGACATATATTATGCAAAGTAAGTCTTCTTACACTCACGATTCTGAAAAATTTCCTTCCTTGATACAACAAAGAGTAAATATTATTTTGTGTATAAGCACATGTAGATATTTATATATGCATATACACTATGCAAATACATAAAAGTCCTTTTATTTACCCAAACGAACACACTGTGTACACCGTTCTATGCCATATAAAAAAATTAAATATCCGCGGGCATGGTGGCATATGTTTGTAATCCAGTGGTTCAGGAGGCTGAGACAGGAGGATCACCTGTTCAAAGCCAGCCTCAGCAACAGCAAGGCACTAAGCAACTCAGTGAGACTCTGTCTCTAAATAAAATACAAAATAGGGTTGGGGATGTGGCTCTGTGGTTGAGTGCCCCTGAGTTCAATCCCTGGTATCCACCCTCCCCCAAACAGTTAAATATTATCAAATAGTATGTTCTAGCCACATGTATGCCTATTATATTAAACATATAAAGTCTCCCTGTTGAAATAGAAATTTTTGGTGTGAGGGAAATGTGATAACATCTTACTTAAACATTCTATTGTGAAGGCAATTGTGGCATTGGGTTTATAAAAGAAAACCCTGAAAGAAAGGAGAAGTATGGGTTGATCTGGGACTCTAATGCTCACACATGGCACTATTTTCACCAAAAATTATTTCCAAGCCCCTAAAAATTAGATTGACTCTACATCTAAGTGTCCCTAGGATAGTCCCCATTTATGCCTGTAAAGTCCTGGCATAATTTTTAATAGCTCCCACTTTGATTTTCCAAACAGTCCCAATTTGGATAACAGATTGGTGCTCACTATACTAATAACTAATTGAAGGATTAGCTAGCTAGGATCAGCTGCAAAGATTTAAAGGACAGTCTCTACCACATGACCATGGGGGCTAACCTGGCTCACCTTCTTATAAGCTGTCCAATCTGGGCAAGTTACTTAACTACAATTGGCCTCAGTTTACTCAACCCTCTAAAAGGATTGCTAATTGCCTCACAGAAATATTATCAACATTTAATAAAGCAATGCACATGAGAAGCTTATCTGGTTCCTATTTAGTTTCAATGTCTGATTCATATTTAAGGCTCAATAAATGTAGCTATTTATATTGCTCATTATTTTTACATCATTCCTCCCAACTACTTTAATGTTACACTGCATAAAATGTCACCGACTGAGATTCATTTAGGTGAACATACAGCATCTTCTAAAAATGGATCATGGCATAGCATTTAAGAAGAAAAAGTTAGGCAAATGCAAGGCAGTGATTGTTAGTTGGGAAAACCATCAGCCCTGCTCACCTCCCAGCCCTGTGGAAGAGGAATATCAAAGGGTAGTCGAAAACAAAGCAGCACTTTATATTTCTGATTGAATTTTGATTTAGATGTTAAGGTTTTATGAAAACATAATAACATTGGAGGAGGATCCAGTATCCCATGTTCAGCAGAAGGGAGAGGGCTTTGAAATGATGGAAGATGTCATGGTAGCCATTTGTGTTACAGAAGTAGAGTTGTACTCGTAGCCTAGGGATAATGAATCTGCTTCAAAGCAAGAGCTCAGAGCACTCACAACCAGCCTCTTGGTACCTCTTACCATCCACAATAACTTTCTGTACATTTATCACCCCCAACCCCCACCAGTCATCCTGTAATGGATCTCCCTCAGACGAAAAACCACGTACCAAAAAGAGTGAGAATTATTTGTTCAGACAATCTGGAAACTCCTGAGATCTTTCAGGGTATGTTAAAGAAAATTTGACTCAGAATAGGAGTGGGAGAGAAAGACAGGGCAACTGAAAGAACAGAAACAGGTATTTCCCTTCATATTCATTTTCTTAAAATTGAATTAGGTTTCTATGAAAAGCTGTTTTGTAGAATAACAACCTCTTTATAGTTTCACCAGCTGAGACATAAAAGACAATTTGTGGTGTGCTGTAATTTTTGAATGCTGGTGAGAATTCCTTACTTACAGGTTATTTTAATGATAATAAGAATAATGTTTTGTAAACAACCTGACCCTTTTAACCAAGTATCTCAAAGTCCTTATGTCACCTTGGTATTACACCATCATTTTAGCTCTGGGTAGGAGGGTCATGGAACACTTGATTTATTTTCATATGAACTTCCTTTTCTTCCTTCTTACATTGTTATTATTATTATTATTTTAATTAAAGAAGCAAAGAAGCATCATTTGAACTTCTAGGAAGAGGATATAGGAATACTTCTGGCTTCTGGCATTATCTCTTATCCAAACTATGTACAATTTTCCAAGCATAAAATAAACACAAGACTCTGTAATCAATAACTAGAGTCATCTCTGTGCTACAAGTTAATGAAGAATTTTTACAATGATTTTTTTCCTTTGCAATCTTTTCTCTCAGGTCTCCTCCTGTAAGGGCACTTTGCAACCCAGGATCTTAGGCACACTAGACAAGCACTCTACTGCCAAATTATACCCCCAGCCCATAAAGGAGCATTTTGAAGGGCACACAGCACCACAAAATCTCCTCTTATCCCTGGTCTACAATGTTCTGAATCTTCTACCATAAAAAGCACCTTGGAAGCAAGGGAAAGCCAGTTCAACCACAATTATTAAGCGGATGAAGGAGCTATGAAAGGTAAACTGAGAGCCTGAGGGTTACAGGCAAAATGTAAATCCAAACCAGGGACTGATTCTTGCCTAACACTTTGGTCAGATTTTGCTTTTAATAAACTGGTGATGTAAATAGAAAATATACCAGGGTAGGTTAGGACTAAAGGGAAATGTCTTCCTTCATCTTAGCTGATTCTGAATTTATCCACATGGAAAAAAAGGAAGCAGAGCAATTCCCCCACAGTCAGACCATGTAGGCTTAAGTGGGAAGTGGTTAGCCTGAGCTCTTCATTTATGATAACAAATTACAGGAAGTGGCTGCCTAATAAATGCCAAAAAATACTGTTCTTATCTTGCCTGCATCATCCCTGACTCTATCCTTTTGCCAGAGCATTGAGTCATTTTGAAGAGTACCAATGACTGGTGACCCACAGTTGGCCCTCTGTATTGGTGGGTTCTGGATCTACAAATTCAACCAACCTTGAGTCAAAAGTATTCAAAGATCTTGCATCTGTACTAAACATGTGTAAACTTCTTATCCTTATTCCCTAAACAGTACAGTATAACAACTATTTACATAGCATTTATATTGTATTAGGTATTACAAGGAATCTAGAGATGATTTAAAATATATGAGATGATATGTGAGGTTATGTGCAAATACCACAGTGTTTTATGTAAGAGACCTGAGCATCTGTGGTTTGGGGTATCCACGTGGGCTGGGTTCCTGGAACCAACTCTCCACATGTACCAGGAGACAACTGTACTCTGTGGTGGCCGTGGTGTTTTCATATGCCATCTCTAACTTCCATAATCACTCACTCTGCAGAGGAGGCAATACCATCCGGGATTGTTACAGAAGAAGTCTACGTGACTGCCTAAAGCCACACAGCTAGGAAAGGGCAGAGTAGGGAGTCCATTCCAAGCTGGTGGATGTCAGGTACTGGTATTAGTCCATGTCATCTATTCTTCTGTCACCCATATCTCCTATAGAGTGGGGACCCATGTTCCCTAACCCTGGATTTTCCTCTTGTGTCTATATGATTTCCTATGCTCCTGGTTGTCAAAGCACCTGTAAAATTAAATTCTTCTCAATGGATACACACCACAGTGGAGGTTTAATATCTCCTTTAAAAAAAAAAAAAAGAAGAAAGAAAGAAAAGAAGAAAAAAGGTAACTATCACTGCCTTTGTGGCCACCTCCAACTAGCCACTAAATCCACTTTATGTCAATTGATGGCTTTCTTTCTTCCCTCCCTCCTTCCCTCCTTCCTTCCTTCCTTCCCTCCCTCCCTCCTTCCTTCCTTCCTTCCTTCCCTCCTTCCTTCCCTCCTTCCCTCCTTCCTTCCTTCCCTCCCTCCCTCCCTCCCTCCTTCCTTCCTTCCTTCCTTCCTTCCTTCCTTCCCTCCTTCCTTCCTTCCCTCCCTCCCTCCTTCCTTCCTTCCTTCCCTCCTTCCCTCCCTCCTTCCCTCCTTCCTTCCCTCCCCCCCTCCTTCCTTCCTTCCTTCCTTCCTTCCCTCCTTCCTTCCCTCCCCTCTCTCTCTTTTTCCGGGCTCACCTGTTTTGCCCTTATCTTAGGCTATTCAGGCTGTAATAACAGAACACCATAAACCGGGTGATTTAAACAACGGTTTATTTCTCATCGTTTTGGAGTCCAGGAAGTCTGAAATCATACCACCAGCATTGTCACATTCTTGGTGAGTGTCCCCTTTCTAGTTCACAGATAGCCATCTTCTCGCTATATCCTCCCATGATAGAGAAATCTTTTCTCTCAGGTCTCCTCCTGTAAGAGCACTAGCTCTATTCACGATTGGTCCGCCTTCAGGACCCAATTACCTCCCCAAGTCTCCACCTCCTAATGACATCACAGAGGAGGTCATGATTTCAACATATGAATGGGGGAGGGGCACAGACATGCAAACCGCAACAGCTCTCTTTTACTCCTGGTCCGAAGCTTCTTCTCTCTGCTGCAGCTGTTGTTTTAGTTTTAAACTCTTGGACCTCAGTCCATATCCCTCAATTCCAATATATATTTATGACTAAAACCCATTTATAAGCAGGTGGCTGCCATACCTGTTCTAATAAGGGTGTAAAGGTTGCCGTGACTAGAACTGTCCAACAGAACACTTTACAACGACAGGAATAGAATAGAAGGAAATTTGCAGTTCGAAATCTTGACCTTCTCACTATATCATTTTAAGCAAGTTATTAACCCTTTCTGAGCCTTAGATTTTGCATCTATAATAATGATAATAAGAACAAGCTTTTATGTGCCTTCTCAATTTGGTGTGAATATGTACACCATCATGAATGTGAAATCTACTTTCTAAAATGTTACAGATATTTTAATAATTATTATCATTATTTTGGACCAATGTCTGGAAGATCTTGGAAAGTTACAGACAATCATAGTGTGAGCACATCCAGGCAGCTGGTGTGACTTTGTGACCAAAAGCAAGTGAAAACCATATGGAAAAATGGGATGTTATTTAGGTGCAGTGTGGAAGAATTTCAAACTACTGACTGGGCCAGGCCAGTAATACACTTGGGATTCTGGGTAATCAAAGCTATATCAGGTGAGGACAGTACGTCCTTGGCACTAAGAGATCCCAGTGGAAATGCAAGTCCACTAGAATGTAAGCTCCAAAATAGTGAGGGACTAGAAAGAACAGTGCCTTGCACACAACAGTCACTTGATAAATATTTGTTGAATGAATAAATAAGGGAAAAACATATGGAGAGATCCTAATTCAATTAACTTACAGAGGGCAGTGAAAGAATGGTGCCAAGACATTTTTGCATAAAGCACTAACTGTTCTCATCTACTTTAGCTGGAGGAAAAAAAAAATTAAAGACCTGTGCTTTGCTTCATTTTCTAAAGAGTAGTTAAAGTGGGCTTTTGTAGTTCATTTTTTTATTAGCTTATCTTCTTTGTTAAAATCTAAGATTCCTGAGGGCACAGAGAAGAGGCACCTGGCCCCTAAGAGGTACCAGTCACTACTTGTCTGATGGAATTATTTTCCTAAAAGTGGTTAGAGTCTTGGAGGTAGAGTCTTGGAGATGCTTTCCAGGGGGCGATTCTTTCCAAAGCAAAGAAGACATTTCTGGAGGAGTGAGTGAATTATTTCATCATGCTTAAGAATGGAGCAGGGAATATGCAGCTTCTGTACAATTGTTGACAGCACCAGGGAAACAGAACATGACGAGAGAGAGAGAGAGAGAGAGAGAGAGAGAGAGAGAGATATGAAGATGAAAGAAGTCCCTTCAATTGTGATTTCTGCTCATTCGGAAGATGGCTTCACTGTTCAACTCTTCCCACTAGACTGTAAGTGGACGTTGTCAGGAAGGGATGTGATTGTATCTTACTGGTCACAGAGCAAGCTCAGAGCCTGGCACAAAGTCTATATTAATAAGGAATTATTTGGGAGGGGCTGGGGTTGTGGCTTAGTAGTAGAGCGCTTGCTTAGCATGTGTGAGGCATTGGGTTCTATTCTCAGCACCACACGTAAATAAATAAAGGTCCATCAACAATTAATAAAAGATTTTTTTAAAAAAATAAGTAATTATTTGGGATTACCATTTTGGAAAACAATTTGGCATTATTAGTAAAGATAGGTACATCCCCACAGAGTAGCAATATTCCTAAATATAAATCCTAAAAAACACCCTTGCACAATGTGCCACATTATATGTGCAAGAAAGTTGACAGCAGCTCTGCTTGTAAGAGCCCCCACATGAAAACAAAGGAAGTATCTATCAATAGCAATAATAAAAAAAAAATAGTGATACAGTCACCCAGTGGAGAGTTGCACCACAACAAAGATCATGAGAAGAAATCTTCAGTACTGGAGAGGTACAGCAGACAGAATCAATGGAAAGTCCAGAAATGAAAAAGCAAGAAAGAAAAATAAGAGGATGTGAGTAGTTTTTGTCAAAAGGGCTGCCCTGGAGATACTAGATGTCTTGAATACTGAGTTTCTTAACTGGGTATCTAGAAAACTCCCAGTCGTGTATCCTCAAAGAGAAATTACTAAATGATATCAGCTTAGCCTTAGGCTCAATAAAACAATGTGAAACTCTTAAGGAGAGGGTTTTTAGGCAAGAGGAAGATAACAAAAACTTGAAAGCAAAAGGTAACGGGTGCATTCTGGTTTTGAAACTTTTACTCACAGCTTAATAGAGAAAGTTTTATAGCAAGTTTATTTAGAAATATTTGCAACTTATCATATGTGAACTTAAAACGCTTAGTAAATCTGTTTACAGCTTTACTCATAGGATGGATATTTATTGAGGATCTCAATACTATTTTGGTAATATATTCCTAATATATTATTGGTTACTTTTTCTGTTGCCCAGAAAGGGTGGCTCTGTTTGCCTCCCAGACTGAGAGGAAGGAGGTGTTTTAGAATTAATAATTCAAATAGGCTGCTATGCCAGGAAGGAAGAAAAGAGTGGCAAGGCAGTGTTAAGAATCCGGGAAAATGGCCAGCATGGTTTGCATGATAAGGGTGGGTGAAAACATAAAAAGAAATATGGCCCAGAGCTTGATCTATTTCCTTTTCATTTATAAGGGTGGTTTACTCTTAAACAAAATTGTATGATTTTCAATTTCCCTTAAGAACATAGCTGATAACAGATCTCTTTTTAAAACCAGACTTTCTGCAAGCTGCATGCCTGACCACAAGAGGATTTGATGGTTCCACTGTTAGGGCAGAGAGCACACCCCGAAGATTTACATGGGATCATCTCATCTCTGGCTACCTTGTGGAATGCTACCTGCCTCGCCATATCTAAAGGGGAGCCCATTACAATTTACAAATTAAAAGCCAGTGGGAAAGAACACAATCTTGGCAACTGCCTCTTGGGAAATCTTACGACTGCACGAGCGCCATGGAAGAGTGCTTTAAATGCCATCGTGGTTCATCCAATCTCCTCACAATTGTATAGGAGGGCACGTGGCCAAAGCCTTGCAGGGAAGAGGCCAGGGTGCCTGAGCTCCTGATTGGCTGGGGGGGTCATGATGCTAAGCAAGCCACTTAGCCTGCTCCTGCTTCATGAGGAGCACGCCACATGCTTCTTTGCACATTCTTTTAAATCCTTGTGTGGTTGGCATTTGGAGAAATATCGACTGCAACCAGACGTCGCCATCCTGATGACAGCTCCTGAAATCCCATCTTTCTCCGTAGCAACATCACTGTCAGCTTCCCACCCCTGTTAAACACGAGAGCTGTCCCCACCCAAGTTGTGCTCCAAATAGAAAGAACTGCGAATGTACATGTTTGGCTTGCCTCTTCTAGAGGCCTGGACAAATATGCAGGTAGTAAATAGCCTGAGAGAAATGCTGCTGATAAAATTAGTTCAAATATTTCCCAGAAAACAAACTTGACACCACCATGATACCTGATAGTTCTGCCTCAGCTCTTGGGAACTTTTGCAAGCCCCTGCCTTCAAAGTCCAAATGTCTTTTTTTAAAGTTGCCTTTATTTTTCCCCTTTTTAAAGTTGGCCCTTGCCACTTCCTCCTCTCAAAAAAAACAAACAAAAAATATATCATTATAGGATAAATTGTCCAACCAGGAATTTTACATTACAAATGACTTCGAAGGTTAATACTCAAGGTCAGATGTTATTAATATGTTTGAATTTTGTCCTTCTGGTTTGTGATATCATCTGAGTCAGCTCATTGATTTATAACATGGTGATCCCAGACATCATTCATTTTTCTGAAGGCTATTCAGGGCCTGGTATCAAGCCTTCTCTTTAATACTCTTTTTGGTTTTGTCTGATCAGTAGGTTTACAGTCTTTGCTTTTATCTCCTTCTCACAGGTAATACAAGAGCTGGTGTCCAAGATTGCTTGGTTGATTTTTACTCTGTTACCTTTTCCTTTTCTTAAAACTTATTACAGGGGAAAAAAAAAAAGTTTAACTTTTTTGTTGAAAAGAATTTCACAGTTTTCCCCTCCTGGAAGCCAGTTCTCCATCTTGATTTTCAGGTCAGAAGCCTCTGTAAGTAACCAGGCCTGCTGACTCACCTGTATCACAGAAAAGACACTCTCCCAACCCAGCTCAAGTGCTCACACCTCTAGTGGAGATGACAGTTCTCAGGACTAACTATGTGCTGGCCTCTGTGCCAAGGTCTCTGGCGGATTCTCATCTTATTCTCACTAAAATCCCATGAGGCTAGGTGTCATCATTTTACCCACTCAGCAGATGAGGAAACTGAGGTTGAGGCATTAGGGAACTTAAGCAAGGTCAGTCAATAGCATTTGGCAAACTTGAGACCTAAGCCTTCAGTTTATCTATTTCTGCAACTTCCAGATATCACTACTTTTCGACTACCTGACTCTAATTATTATGAGGATAATTGGTAGCCACCTATTTACACATGATATGATCATTACACAAAAGGGAGTGGAGAGACCTTTGAAAAACACATATTAGTTGTAAGTTTGTCCCTGCATCTGGTATACTAACATAAAAATATTTTTTCTTGTTAAAATTAACTTAAAAAAATCATTTGAGGGCTGGGGTTGTAGTAGAGCACTTGCTGAGCATATATGAGGCATTGGGTTCGATTCTCAGTATCACATATAAATAAATAAATTAAATAAAAGTCCATCAACAACTAAAAAAGTCTTTTAAAAATCATTTGAAAAGTAGCTTATACTAATATGAATAACATAGAAAGTTCTTAAGTTGGAGGAAGGGGAAAAAAAATCCACTACTTTTCCTAGCAATTCAAAAACCACCACAGTTAACATATTGGCACGTATATTTCTTGCCATTTTTTTAAAAGCACAATTGATTTATCTATAATATTTTGTACATGTAAATTTGAATCCTGTGCTTTCCCTCAGGATTATCATAATCACTTCCCCACAGGTATATTCTACTTGTTTTGGTGGTCATAATTTTGAGTGTGAGGTCAGAGACACATGGTAATCTTTTTTTTTTTTTTTAATTTATTTTTTAGTTGTAAATGGACACAAGACCTTTATTTATTTTTAGGTAGTGCTAAGGATTGAACCCAGTGCCTTATATGTGCTAGGTAAGCACGCTATCACTGAGCTATAACCCCAGCCCAACAGTGGAATCTTAATAGAAATACTGAATTTGGAAATGACATCTAGTCATTTATTATTAATTTCATTGGTTCAGTTTTTGAATGGATAATACACACATTGTTTAAAATGGAAACGTAAAAGATAGAGTAAAAACTGCCTTTTTTTTGTGAATCAAAGGGACACCTTACTCTGGAGTTTGAAGTCACAAGCTCCCAGCTGTCTTCTTCTTAGGAGCATGAATGTTTGCATGAATGTTTCAGTTTCTTAACTTCTGAACTCAAGAGAGCTAATTCCAGAGAGAAACTTTGCCACTAGCAAAGTACTCATTTCTGAGTTCCTGTCTCCTGCCTTAGGACTCTAGATTGTTGGGTGAGTGACAGACCCTTCCAAAGAGCCACATCTTATCCTACAAGACTCGAAATCAATCATAATCCCGCCACCACAATAATTTCCACGTTATTTAACACATGCATATATATAAAGGAAGGGAGAATATTTTTTATCATGTATCCTCAGAGTTGCTCATAAGACCAGATTAGGGGAAAAATTAGCCTTACTGTTTCTTCTCTAATCCAGCAGAGCCTCTTTTCTATAGACCAGTACTTCAAGTTCAATATCATGGATATCAACACTTCTATTTTCATACATTTACTAGTGTATATGGAAAAGTGCCAGCACAGGGGAAGGCAGTCTTGGCAATCTGAGAGGAATGGTTTCAAGAATAGAGAATATCAAAGTCTATGCCGTAGAATTTCTTGGGATATGATTAGGTGCTCTGTACAAAAGGGGCATTCCACAGACCAATAAGTTTAGAAAATTATGAATACAAAATTCAGTTACTATTTTAAACCATAGGACTTAATGGAATTTTTAATATCAAACTATAAGCTCTGAAAATTTTAAGAGGAGAAAAAAATGAAAGTGACTACAGAATACTTTGTAAGGACTAGGATTTTACTGACCATACTTCAGGAAATGGTAGAGGATTTTGGCAGCTTTGACACTAAATAGGTATATGAGTAGAGGTTAGGTGACTAATTATTCATCCCTCTGTGTCTTAATCAGGTTACCACTTCACTAACATGAGAAAACTATTTTTAGACCTCCTTTTTTTTTTTTTTTTTTTTTTTTTAAAGCCAGAAGCAAGTAGAGGCAGACCTAGAGGACCTCTGAAACCTTGGATTCAGACTAACATAACTGCTTTATGGTGGCAAGCATGGTGATGGCATTTGGTACTACAATATTATTACCATGCAACTCTGAGCCTCAAATTCCTTCATCTGAAATATAAATAAAAACAGGAAAAAAAAGTTTTATGAAAAATGATGCTAAAAATAAGGTTAAAATGTAAGCCAGAGATTGGAACAAAATATTTATAAGTTATATCATCAACAAAATATTAGTATCCAGAATACAATTATTACAAATCAGTAAGAGGAAAGAAAAACACCTTAATCACAAAGTGAGCACAGGATAGAAACTAAGGATTCACAAATTATAAACATATGCTGATAAATACTGGAGCTACTTTCTGATTTATTAGAAAAAATGCAAATTAAAACAAAATATGGTCTCCTAGCTATCATGTGTGCAAAAAAAAAAATTCAAGCTGGACAAAATGGCATATGGATTGATAAAATTATTTTGAGAATAATTTAATAATAACCATACAGTTAAATGTGTATTACTCTTCTAGGTATATATCTTGGAGGAGTGTATTCTAACCTCTTTCCAAAGTGTTTTCCAACCTCTTTCCCAGTCATTTGGCACATTGGGGTAACCTGAGGAGGCTGCTCATAGTAGGAGGTGACCATCCAGGGAGCTGTGGTCACCTCAGGTACACCTGGCTTCCCTGTGGGCTGAGGTGCTCTACATCTTCTCCCCAGCTCTGGGGCACTGCCACACAGCATTGGTTGGACTGGTTGGGAAGCTTGGCTCTAGAGAAGCTGCTTCTATAAGCTCAAGGCAATATGTGCAAAAATGTTTAGCATAGCAAAACCAAAAAAACCCAAATCAAACCAAAACAATAAAAGGGAGGGGGCAGGACAACAATTACATTTAGATATACTTGTACCTAATTTCAGTTGAAATTTATGAAATAAAAATGTTCTAGCTTTTTTGAACACTATTATTTTTAGTTTTAATCATTCTACTGAGTATGAAGTATCTCTGTATAAGAAATGATAAACATGATGAATATGCTAATTACCATGAACTGATCCTTATACAATATAAACCTATCTCAGAATACCATATTGTACCACATAAACATGTACATTTATTACATTTTTTAAAAAAATATTCTTTAGTTGTTGATGGACTTTATTTATATGTGGTGCTGAGATTCGAATCCAGTTAGGCAAGCATTCTTCCACTGAGCTACCACCAGCCCCATTTATTACATCTTAATAAAAAAATAAATAAAATGATTAATTAAATCATATTACAGGGATGAGCTGCAAAACCATAATATTGAATGAGAAAAGCAAAAAAGGAAAAGGATACATTTACCATGACCCTATGTGTATTAGCTTGCCTTCTGTTATTATAATGAAATATCTGAGGATGCTAACTTTATAAAGAAAAAAAGATTTTTTTTTTTTTAAATTCAAAATTTAGGAAGCTGAAAAGCTAAAATCTGATCTCCCCACTGGTTTGCTTTGGTCTCTAGTGAAACCTTAATAGGGGATGGAATCCCAATGTGTGAGAACAAGAAATTACTTCACAAAACAAGAAACTAGAGAGGGTCTGGGGTCCACAATAACTTCCAAAGGCATGCCCCCAAATGACCTATGGACCTCCCACCAGGCCCTACCTCTTTTAAGTTCCACACTGTCTTCCAACACCACCACTCTGGGGATGAGGATTCTAACACATGAACCCTTGGAGGACAGACTCACATCATTTGTAAACCACAATAATGCAGGCATATTTTTTTTTAAATAAAAAAAAACTGTGTGTACTTATGTCTAAATGCATAGAAATTTAGATGAAGGTATCACCAACTTCAGGGTAGCATTTGTCTCTGGAAGATGAGGGAAGCAAAGGAGATTTGGTGGTGAATGAGGGACTCTAAGAATATTTGTGGCATTGTATTTCTTAAAAAACAAACATGAATGAAGCACATGTGGCAATAAGTTTATGTGTTAAATCTGAATAAGTCAGACCATAGGTTTCTAATGTATTTTTGCTGTACTTCTGTGTATTCAAAATATTACATAATTAAAAACAAACAAACAACCAGAGCAATGGTTTCAATCTTGGTGCATATAAGAATTACAGATATGAAAAACTTGAGGGGCAGGGCCTGGACATGAATCTTGTTTGAAAGTGTCCCCAGTAATTCTAATGTGTGGCTCAGGACTGAGAATTGCTGAATTAGATGATCTCAAAGGTTTCTTACAAAAAAAAAAAAAAACATTTTCTGTTTCTAAATATTTTTTTAAAGTATTTATTTATTTATTTAGTTGTAGTTGGACATAATACCTTTATTTATTTATATGTGGTGCTGAGGATCGAACCCTGGGCCCCGCACGTGCTAGGTGAGTGCTCTACCACTGAGCCACAATCCCAGTCCTCTAAATATTTTAATTGCACTGCTTCTTCATAAAGTTTCATGTGAACACAATGATGCCAAGAACAAGGAGAAGTAGGGCCTGTAAATATTCACTGAGAACTTTCCTTCTATCAAAAGTTATCTTTTCCTGGTGCTCCTGTTCTTTTGTATTCTAGAACCACATTTCTCCTCTTCCAATATAGTTGTTAATCCCTCCCCTTTTCTCCTCCCACCTTTCTGAGTCCATCCCGACAGGCAATTCATCCAAGCACCACACACTTAAGCTCTGAGTCATTCATATGCATTGCTTTAGAACATATTAAACAGATCCATATGCTTATCTACACTAAGATATAGATTTTTTCCTTCAGAAAATAGAATACAAAAAATCATTCCAATGTGTACACTTCCAATATTTTAAGCAGGCATCTAAAATGAAAAAGAAATTAAAAGTAACTTGGACCAAAATCCTGAACATTAAAACATTACAGTAAATTGGTAAAACATAAACCAAATATATAGATGTCTACTTTATATCCAAAAAAGTTACTCTTTCCCTGCCACACACACATAGACAGCTCTTCTAATGGCTCCACTTCAATCAGAGTTGGATCACAAGTAGAACAGTAATGAATGTGGTCTTTTCCAACATTGTTTCTCTTGAAGACCCTTTATTACCCTTCCCAACATCAGAAATTCCTATGAAGTCATCATCAACCAACCAGACATTCTAATTGTTTGAAATAACTGACGTAGCCAGGCACATTGAGTTGATATAGAATCAAAGAAATGTGGCATTCTCCTTATCCCATGCAGTTGTGTCATGGGTAAACATATGATCTCCATTAGATTTCTCAAAATATATGGGAAAATCACTGTCAGACCCGCAGTACTACCTCTGGGGATACTTATTTTAGATTACAACCACTAACTAAAGAGCCATTGTCTTGAATAAAACCTTCCTAAATCTGATCTCGGGGAGAGTGAGAAAATGCATGTTGAAATGCAGTACACATCAAGAGACCAGGAAAAATTCCAATACTGCTTAAGGGTAACTGGAGGACTGATATCCCAAGAGGGCAAAAAAGGTAAGAAATCATGCCACAATTACAAAAGGAAACAGATTGGAGTTTTAATCTGGATCCTACTATTTTCTAAAGCATGACATCCAGCAGATTTCTTGACCATTCCAGGCTTCAGTTTCCTCATACATAAAATGGGGGAAAACAGAAACAGTTACTTCCATACCCAGTGCCCAGATCTTGGCTTCTAACATCAATCTCCAACAAAAGGATGTAAGATGCTTTGGAGAAATGACTAACTTTAACAGTGAGGTAGAGGATATACAAGATGAGCCCAGAGTAAGGAAGTTCTCAAAAACAAACAAAAATGGGAAATAAGAGCCAACAGAAATTTCTCCCATAAGTAAATAATGCGGAACTCGAGGCAATAGACTGAATTTTTATGTCCCCCTAAAATTCATATTTTGAAACCTAATCCCCAGTGTGATGACATTTGAAGGTGGAGCCGTTAGGAGGAGATTAGATCATGAGAATGGAGTTTTCCCAAGTGGGATTAGCCTTCTTATAAAAGAGACCCTAGAGACAGCTCCCTTATCTTTCCCACCATGTGAGAACTATAAGACAGCCGTCTAAAAGACAGGAGGTAGGCCCTCACTGGAGACCAAATTTGCCAGAAAATAGATTGTGAACTTTCCAGTCTCTAGAACTCAGATAAATAAAATAAATATCTGTTGTTTATATACCAGAGAAATAAAATAAATGTTATTCATATACCAGCTAGCCTATGGTATTCTATGATAGTAACCCAAACAGACTTAGACTTTTGATTATATAATCAAAAGTGAAAATAAATATTCTTGAATCCACACTGATAAAAAGAAGTGATTGAATAAATTTTAAAAATGGGTAGTACAGACAAGTCTCACATACAAAAGAATTTTAAATAATTTATGGATCTACCACCCTCTCAAAGTAGTAGAGCATATGTCCACCCTTTCATCATGGGCTGTAAACAGTGATTTCCTTCCAAAGTTTACAGCTTTGAAGTAGAGAAAGGGGGTGTACAGCTTTTCAGTGCAGAAACCTGAAAAAAAGGTGTTTTCAAGCTTTAATATGATTGGTAGTGAATTATATTGATAGCAGGTACCCTAGATATGATGTGGTAAGCATGGCACTTTACCTCTGCAGTCTTCTTCCCAAGAACCCAGCACGCAGTGTAATTATAAGAAAAATTCAAATTGAGGGACATTTCACAAAATACCTAACTGATACTTCTCAAAGCTTTCAAGGTCATCAAAAATAAGGAAAGTCTGAGAAACTGCTCCAGCCAAGAGGAGTGTGAGAGGACATGACAATTAAATGTAATGTCAGTATGGGATTGGGACAGAAAGGGGATATTAGGTTAAAAAAAAACGGAAATTTGAAAAAAAATATAAACTTTAGTTAATAGTTATGTAGCAATATTGGTCCATTTATTAAACGAAAATGTACCATACTAATGTAAGATGTTAATAACAGGAGAAAGTGGGTGGAGGATAGACAGGAAACCTCTATACTATCTTTGCTACTTTTCTGTAAGTCTGAAAGTATTTTAACATAGAAAAGATCTTTAAGAAAAGTAGCTCCCTCATAAAGAAGTTGTAAGGATTATAAATTTGTATGAAATTTAAGAATTCAGCATAATGTCTTGCATACAATATATGTTAATACCTGATTACTATTATTAGTTAGTACTATTAACCAAGGTTAAACCAGGAGTTGCTTTGCAATCAATTTCAGAAGTAGAAAAATGATTACCTGGTGGAGCATTAAGATGCTAATATTCCTACTACCTTAAACGTCTATCCGTTTATTCATGTTTTTAAAAAATCAGTGATCTTGGGTATCCTATCATTTTAATCTTTGCTGAGCAAGTCTATTTTCATCAGTTATTTTTCCAGCATTATTCTACATTGAGTACAGAACTCTGAGTAATGAATTGGATCATGCTTCTGGATTATTAAACTTTCTCACACTTCTGCAAAGAGCTGGGCAATGTTCCTTCTAATAACTTTCTTCCAACTCTGTCTTCTTATCCAACAAATTTAACCTGTAGTCATTTTGTGAGAAATGTTCTGTATATACTTCCAGCACACTGGAGCATCTCCGTTGCACACAGCACTGGATATGGCCTAAAGAGATGCATTTCACCATCTGGTGTTTGCTCCCCACAATTTTTCTACGTCTGGTTCCTACTTACACTTCCACCCTCTCCACTTTGTTCATTAAGACTCTTTGACCCTGGTCCCAATTCACACTGGAAAGTCCTACGTCTCCCTCTTCTGAGAGCTTAATTCCGATTTGCTTTTGAACATTGGAGATACAGTCCTTCTCCTGTACTGAAGGTTTGTGCAGGCACTCTGTGTAATCTCTCCTAGTTTATAAACTCCCTCCAGGCTGAAGCCAACTCCAGTTCCACCTGGTAACCTTCCCCACATTTAGCACCAAGTTGGGCATATCTAGTGCTCCCAGTAAACATTTATCGAAGAAATGCTAATTTGGATGCCATCCACAAAAGTAACTGAAGCACTCAAATGTGCTTGCCTGCTAGGAGGATTCATCTCGCTTAGCAGAGAGCTCCAGATCAGGAGCTACTGAGGTGTCTGCAGAGACAATTTTCAAGAACTCACTAAAATAAAATAACAAAATAAAATAAAAGCCTCCAATGAGTGTCCCTTTTTCCCTATGAGTTTTTGTGTAATTATATTTTTTCTCTATTTATCAGAGATCTTTTCTTTTTGTTTCTTATTAATGTCATTTGCAGTGCTTTTGGCAATTAGCAAGTACAAACATTGTTAAACCAAATCTATTCCCTTTCTTCAAAGCCTTAGGGAGGGAGTTTTGAGGTTGAGCTACTGGCTGCTAAATTATACAAATGGTTAAAACAAGACTTTTATCGTCTATCTGCCCATCCATCCATCTATTTATTCATTCATCTACCTATCCACCTTTCCAGCCATCCTACTTCAATAGACATTTACTGCTTGCTACCATATGCCAGGTATTCTGCTAGGTACCAAAGATGCAGGGCAATGAACAAAAAGTCTTTGCCCTCAAAGAGTTCCCAATCTAGTGGGGACAAAATGGACAAATAAGTACAAAGGCAACATGGCATATGCCATCACAAGAGACGTATATGCTTGTATAAGAATAATTCATGAGTCTAAAAAAGAAACAAAAAAAAATTACTGACTGTTTTATGGATGTCTTCAAATAGCTTCCATTTCTTGCAGAAGACTTAGAATGGCAAGAATGTTGCCTCACTTCTGATATTTCCTGACCCTGATCATGGGTAATTCCCTGAACTGCCCTAAGTCTCAGCTTCATCTTCTATATCATTGCAATTGTTGCCTAAATATGTTTCAGATTCACTGGGAAGATCATGAAAGATCTTTGTAAATTGTAAAGGGTTATCAGAATACAATTAATTGGTTGATTATTAGGTTGATTAAAAGGCAAAGGAGAATATTTTCCCCCTTACAACCTCCTCTGCTCCTTTTAACCTCTGCAAAACTGAAAATTCTAGGCAGATCTACCTCTTTTCTTGGATGATCCATTCAATCTAGGTCTACTCTTCTGTTTCTATGAGAACAATAGTATCTGGTGGCTTCCTCACAGCCTGGGTGGACAGCAGTGCACACTGTGTGGCAGAGTCTGACTACCCAAATCTAAGCCCCGCTCATGACTGCTCAGAGCAGGATTCCTGGAGAGCAGTTTGGGATGGTCTGATAGCAGAACTCAGTTTTTTAGAAATTGACTCAGATTTGATGGCATAAAAAAAAAAACTAATTAAAATATCAAGAGATGCCACATCTTAAAGAAGAAAGTTTGGATCCTGTTTCAAAGAGAGAGCAGCGATTGAAAGGGGGATAAAGTCGGCAGTGTCCCAATACCATCTCTGAGAGCCTGGCACAGGCTTTGAAAGCCAGGTGAATCCAAAGCAAACAGGCCTACAGGACCTGAAGCCCCAAGTTTTTCTTGTGAGCTCAACAAATGTAAACCTCCCTTAATCCACACAAAAATAAAACTGAAATAGAAGACCGCCCAGACCTGCACGTGACATGACCTCTTCCACCACGGCTGGTTCTCCAACCTACTGGGTTGCCTTTCCACACCAATTTCACCCATTCCTCCTCAAACCCTTCTTACATTCTTTTGACTTTTTTTTTCCTTTTTTTTTTTTTTTGCCACCCAAACAGCATCCCAGAATGCCTCATTTGATGACATCACAGATAGCCATGGTTTGCTTCTGGTGTCCCATCTGTTCCTGCAGGCCTTGCCTCCGTGTGGGCAAGATTTGAAGGGAGTGTTCACTTGAGGCTGGGGTGGGGGTGGGGTGGGGTGGGTGTGGGGATCGGGCCTTTGAAGCTGTTTTCTATCAGGCACTGCAGCTGTCAGTGTTGGCTGCGGAAGCCAGTGATTGTCCTTGTAGCTCCCTGTTGCCGGCAGTGCACTGTGCTTGCGGATATTAATTGGGCTTTCATTATGTGAATGTACCCAGAGGCTTTTGCAGTCGATGCCTATATCTATATTGATTCATAAAAAGTGCCAATAAATAACAGCTCTCTCAAAGCAGCTTTTAATGCTTTTGATAATTAGTTGGTTTATGTTTTTTTTCCAAATTTTTCTTTCTTTCATTTTCTTTTCTTTCTTTTTATTTTTTTTCTTTTTACACATTACAGCATAATAGATCACAGAATCTTTGGGACAATGGACAGGCACATTGGCTAAATCACCTTATTACAGTTCCATATAGTTGAAAAGGGGCTTAATGCTAAATTATCAGATTCCAGCTATTGTGGAAACCAAGAAAGAATAATGCTCCAAAATAACCACTGTGGTGCCTCTGTGCCACTCATTGTCCCAGGAGCTATTGGCACGCCTTCTACTGCAGCTCTCCATTGAGTCAGCAATCCCCTGAAATGAACAGTGGGGCCCAAATCCAGGCTGGGAATGAGTCTCTTTACTTTTTGGTGTATTAGAGGTTGCAAGATATTTTTGGACCTAGCATTTAATAAAAAAAAAAAAATCTTCTATAACATTTGTGTATAACTGTGAGCAAAATTATGTTATTAGCTTTGGAACGCCCCAAATTAGGTACATCACAGACTAATCTAGCACCCAGAATTATTATATATTATCTTACATAAAGTGGAGATGAAAGCAGAAATTGCACAGACCTTTAATTTAACAAAACTTTTCAAAGGAAAACAGGATGTTCATTAAAAGTTAACAGTGACACAGCTGTGCAGAACTCTCACAGAAAATGCAGTTGTCACAGGAGCCTGATCATAACCCAGTATCATCCTGTGTAGCAGAATCTCAGGTTCCTGTGGTCTGTTCAGCTATTAATACTATTGAAAAAGAAGAGCAATGCCCCAGGAGGTTGGCTCTTGGATGACCATTGTTTTAGCCTCATACCATAACTGTATCTTTTATTCATTTTTATTTTTATGTGATGCTGAGGATCAAATCCAATGTCTCTCACATGTGCCAGGTAAACTCTCTACCACTGAGCCACAACCCCAACCCCCCTACCCCGCATAGCATAACTTTAACAAGAAGTAAATATAACTTTGATTCCAACTACTACGTAGGGTCAGAGATCCTCATGAAGCTCGCTCTTTCATTTCCAAGATGATGGGTGGACTTGATTTCTTTATAATAAACTATTTATATCCCATTCTTTTTCTCTTGCTTGTTCTGTCTCTGAGCCCTTCTTTCTCTTTTTTCCTCTTTAAATTAAAGGCCCACTAATATTAGAAGGGCAATTGTAAAATGAAATCAAGTAAACACAAACTCCAACTGTCTACTAAACATAACCTTAACAAAATTGCTGTGACAATACTCAACTGTATGTGATATTATATATGATTATTTCTAATACAATACTTTGAGAAAAATAAGCAAATGGTGGGTTAGGTAGACATGCAAAGATAACTAGGTAACCATGCCAGTAAATGAATTCCTCTTGAGCTGCTTTACAGAAATATCAGTGATAATAATGGGACTTTGGGTGGTAAAGATTATAAGCAAGGGCTAAATTTGGAGAAAGCAATCCAAATTCTGTCTTTTAAGAAATTTTAAAATATTCAAGATGATACTTCTCTTTATAAATTGAAAAATGGGTAGAGAATAAAATTTACACCCTCTCCCCCTGCAAATTTGAAAAATTCTTCACAAGTCTTTATCTGATGTAAGACCAAAGACAGAGGACTATTTAGAGAAAACCATTAAATTTGTATTCAAGATCACATGGAATCATGATTATACCTTCACACCAACATTCTCTTTCAACTTAATAGGGACATAATAAGGCATCTAGTAATATCATGCAAAATCTTTATTCCACTGAGGTGTTCCTGCATTGCCATTATATAAACATGCCCCCATTGCTTAGTGTTTGTTAATAAGGAAAAAAAAAAGATTTTAATCAGAAGGCTATAAAGAAAGCATGAATTGCTTTCAGAGGAAACAAGATAAAACAGGAAAGAGACATAAAATGATGGTGCCGTTCTAATCCTTCTTATTTTTGCAGGTTGCCTGGATGGCTCATCAGCAATATAATTTTTCTTGCAATGACCTTCATTTGTTCAGTGCCCACAGTGTTTCAGGTTGCAGACCACATACTTACCTAATATGAATATTTCTCATACATTAAATTATATTATTGGAAATGTCAAAGACCAATGACTCCTTACTTGTTTTTTGATAAGGGCTTTGGAGTGAGGTATAATAGTGGAAAGATAAAAGAGGACAAAGAAGAGTATTTATCTGAATTTTGGGGATTCTTTTCCATTTTTCAGTTTAATTTCTCTCTTGACTAACCTTGCAGCAATTTAGGGCCTGTGGGAAAAGGATAAACTTGAGAGTACCTGTGCTATTTTTTCTCCCTGAAACATTCACAATTTATCCCCCAGCCTCGTCTATTCTTTCCATTACCATTTCCAAATAATCCTGCCAGCTTTGAAAGTTCGCCTCAGCAGTCACTCTGGCTTGGAAAACCAGCCCTGAAACAGGGGAGCCTTCTCTAGACAGGCCAAATTTTCTGAACCTCAAATCAAGACACATCATCTAAGAAGTTAGGGCCTACTTGAAAGCAAACCAGTTGAACTATGTGAAATTTAGACTGTCCCAGAAAATCCAAGCATAGAGTCAACGTTCTTTTCAAAATCCCAGAGTTACATTTCAGGACTACACTCCAAGCAACCCAAGTCGACAGACACTGGGATTCTTTCCATGTCCTGAACGGATCCCTGACAAGAATCCTGAGGGCTTTGCCTCTCCCAGTTGGGCCATTTTAGAATGTTTGCTCCAGGTCACATTCTCCAGGGTGACTCCTTCAGCAAACTCAGCTGCGGAGGCATGAACTCCCAGAGGGTCCCGAAGCTTGAGGGTGACTGATGGATCCTTCTAAGCAAAGCAAGTCGTTAAAAACAGAACAAGAACAAAGCGTTCCTGTACTTTCGACTAGTTTGCTCCACTAACAGTCTTGCTTGGGCATGTGAATCTTTTAGATCTGTGTCAGTTCAACAGCGATATTCTAAAAAAAGTCACTCATCATAGGGATTTGATTATTGTGATCTGCACTGTTTAATAAAAGTAGCCGCTAGTTCAAGCACTTGAAATGCAGCTAATGTGAATTGATATGTGGTGTACACTGGAATTTCAAAGTCTTGGGACACACAAAAACAAACATGAAATAAGTCACAATTACATGTTAAATATTGATTACATGTTAAAATAATATTTTGGAAATATATTATTGGAATTATTTTACCTGTTTCTCTTTATTTTTAAAAATATGACTACTAGAAAATTTAAAATGACCTATGTAGCTGTTCATTAAGGCTCACATTACATATTCCCATTGAACAGCACTGGTCTAGGGGGTTGGATAGTGAAATGGGACATTATTCCACAGGCTAAGACAACAAATCTTTAGAAATTCCTTTGCTTTGCTTAATTTTTCAGTTGACTTTAATACAGAACTCCTAAATAAAAGATAATATTCCATGTATGGTTTTCTTAGGTATAGATGTATTTTTATTAGCAATAAGTCTCTTTATTAATTACAATAGGCAAATAATTTTAACAATTAAAACAACAGCTTGAAATTCAAAATCACAAGCATCTTGTTTGGGGGTTTTAATTTTTAATATTAAAAATAATTGTAATGTTTTGAGCAACTAATAAAAAAATTTTTAAAAAATTGTAAATAATGATATATTTGGTCTCCCTAACCTCAGAAGAATATTGAGAGTTTATTTAAATTAGATTTCAAAATTCCTTTAACTCAAAGGTCATGTTTAAGTGGAGAACAAGTCAATGTTATGAATCTGGCTAATACAGTCATTACTTTGAAAAGAAATAAAATACTGTAATATTTGGTAGGAATTGGTTACAAGTTGCATTGTTACTCTTAATACATCAGGAAAGTTCTTGTTGTTTGAATTAAGCAACTTGGTAAATAAATATTCTAACATTTAACTTAAGCGACAAAGTATTGCCTAAATATACTCTAGTGCCCGGCATCTTACAATATTCAGATTCTCTCAGGGCGTGTTGAAATCATAAGACATTTTTACCTTTGAGCACATAACAGCTAATTAGCTATAACAAACAATACTAGATCAAAGGCAAAAAACACACATTTTTCTTCCCTAGCAAGTTCTGGAGTTTAAAATTTCAATAGCAACTTTAAAGCATGCTTTCATAACAAGCAGTATATTACAAATAGCAGAAAGCATTATAAACAATAGCTTTATATTCTGTTTACTTAAAATCATTCCATTTACACTTAAGATAAACTGCTTAGTGTTTAGACATGAAATGCTCTCACTCAAGAATAACATTATTACTTGATAAATGCATAGGGATACCACTATTTCTTAATCAGAAAGCTAAAAAATACGTGCATTGAGAAATGATGTTTGCCGAGGTTCTTGCTATCTCTGCTTCTTCATTCTAAAAGCAACACATGTGAGGCTGACACCGAGGAAAGATTTTGCAAAGTAAAAGCTACGTGGTTTTTCCCTAGGTCTTGTTTTGTTTGGGGTTTTGGGCCCAACTTTGGGTGTTGAGGCGTCAGTTAAGAAGCTGTAAAAACATCCATCCTACCCACACTCGGTATATAGACCTCCACATACTAATATATAGACCACAGCTGTAACTCAAGTTAAGCCACCAGCTAAGAATAAAAGCACCAGAAACAAACCAACCAAAACCTAAAGCAAACAACATGCTTATCACATAATAACTATTGAATAATGCAAATATTAACAAAGCAAACCAAGCAGGGGGCCTTCGTCTCAGGAAGAAGAAAAGCCAGCAAATAGAAGCAGTGATTGGGAAATCAGATCAGCTCTTCCTCCTCATTCATTACTGAGCAAAAGTGGATCAGGACTGACATCTGCTGGCCTTGTTAATGGGATATACCCATTGAAACAAGGGTCTTGGAGAACAAAACGTTCTGGTGGGCTGATACTGCATCACTGGGTTTGGGGAGGAGGCCAGGACTTGGCAAAAGGCTTTCTGGTAAGCTGTTTGCAAAGCAGCCAATCAGCAGCCACTCCAGGAGCAAAGAGTAGCTTTGGGTTCCCTCTTGTTGATACCTCACTTTCACAACCAAGAATGTTTTCTAGTCACCCCAAGCAGGGACAGAATACGAAGTAGGTGCCTTTCTAGTTAGAAGGACCTACATTCCAAGAAGTGTGGTCAACTGGATGTTCAATAAGTATAATGGACAATTCCAAGGATTGGCCAAAAGGCTCACCAAAGAAAAAATTACTCTAAAGGGTTAAATGTATGTCCAAATACAGATAAGCTTAGTAGCTTTCAGCAGTACCTCGATAGGGTATCACCTTCCTGAATGTTCAGAGTCAATGTTCCAAGACTATTTGACTTTTGCCAATGGCTCTCCCACCCCTGCCATTTCCCAGCTGAAATCTCTTTCACCATACAGTGAGATTTTTGTCCTCCTGAGGCTTTGCTTCAATCTCTGGGATCCAGTTTTCTATCATTATGTAAGACAAGTTCCCTTCTGGTTTGGAGGCTATGAGAAGCCTGGGACTCAAGTCATCTTTGTGACACCTGGCACAAATCCTATTACATTGTCACCTGACAATATTTAGTGACTTCTTTTGAAAGTTCAGTATTCTATATTCCCTCATGTTCTTTTTATAAATGCAACTTCTATCTGGTAGGTTTGAATGGAACTTAGCAGTCTAGCATTTCATTAGCAATACTAGTTTTAATTGTAAATAAATTATTTGGTCCTAATCGTGGTGCTCACCATCATATCATCATTTTAATCTTCTCTCTTAGAGGAGATGCTGCCCTAGGGTTGGTGATAGCAGAGACAGGTCATGGGCTGAAGAAATTCTTCTCCAGAAAAATCCCTCAACAATAAAAGTGAGACTGGTGGGCCAGACAACTTTTCTGCACATTCCTTGGTTATCTGAATTCCAAAGTGCCTATGATTGCTGTAGAGTTTGTGTGTTCCTCTTGGTGTACATGCTCATGTGTCTGTCTCTAGATACACAGACACACTACACACACACACACACACACACACACACACACACACAAACTTTTTTTTTTTTTTTTTTTTAACAAGGCATATGGAATAAATGAAATCTGGAAAACTTTCCCCAGAGAAAGAAATGGGGGAGAGCCTGAAACCTTGACTGCCAGAGCATGAAAGAGGCATACTGATCACACACTATCTTTAAAAACACTTGCAAAAATCATACGGTCTAGATGAAGCTGAATCAAATTGATCAGGCAAAGCTGAATCAAATTGCCACCTCAAACTACATTTGGTGAATCAGAGGCAAACTACTGTGTATAAATCATTAGCTTTAAGGAGAAAATCATTAGCATATGTCAAAAAGTGTACAAATCCCATTTTCTCTTTTCACCCTCTTTGAGCTTCTGTACTCCCAGTTAATGCTAAAGAAAAGTGAAATAGTTTTACTTTTATTAAATACAGTTGGAGTAAAGGCCCTTTCCCCCCAATTCTGGGGGAGTTATTCTGAGTATTTGTTTCTTTTAGTTTACTGTTATGGAATAAATAGATTATATGTATTTAAAATATCCATAATATCCTGATTAAGTCTCATAAAAATTTAAACTATAAAGGAAAATATAGGACTGAAATTATTGGTGGTATCATCTTAATATTTATAACTACTTTCAATAACTTACATTAGATGGAAATCGTCTAATTTACATTGTGAAAAAAAAAATTGAAGGGGGTAATAAAAATGATCCTGCTCAAACACTTTACAAAGCATTTTGCTTTTTATATACCATGGTAACCTAATAAAGACACTGTCACTTGGCAGATGGTATGGCACATTAGCCTTGAAATGAAATACTAGATGCCAAAACTATTAACTCCAATGTGCTCAGAAATTCAAAAATAATTTTTTGGTCCTCCCTCCCTCCCTCCTTTCCTTCCTTCTTTCCGTCCTTCTTTCCTTTCCTCCTTCCTGCCTTCCAATGTGTTTCTTCTCCCTCATCTCACAATCCAATAAAAATTAGTCAACTTGTTTACAAAACTGTCATTGCCTACACAAAGGCCTTTTATGAACACCAGCAGGTATTTGAATATTGAATCTGGACAAGAGCACCTTAGCTAACAGTTTCTGTCTTATTTAAACCTTTTCAGACAACACAGACGACTATCTACTTCTGCATTGTTTGAGCAGGATATTTCTTTTGTCTTGTTCTTGCACCAGCTTCCCAGCCCCTCTGCAAATATATATTCTGTGGAATCAGCCAGCTGCGCATCCTGAAACCTAAGCATACGTGACTATGAAACAATACAGAAGCGGGCATGGCTCTCCAGGCCGAGGTGAGACCTGTTCAAAACACATCTTGTCTCTTTAAGAGATGATAGATTTTTTTTCAAAGTCTCTGCAGGCAATGCAACTCACCCATGCCAGGTGGCAATGCTCCCAGATCCCCGTTTTAGGGTATAATAGAAAATGTGGGATACTGGGATACTCTTTTCCCTAAAGTCTCCCCTCCCCCGCTTTTATTTTTGGTGGCCAACATCCCTACTTTGTAATTTTTGAACTCTTAATTCTAAATCTAAATTATGCTGGAAAAGAAGGGCAGATTCTTTCTCCTCTCCCAGGTTCTTCCCTCTTTTCTCCTCCTCTTCCTGATCTTCTCCTCTCCACTCCTCTAATCTCCTTTCTCATCTCTTTCTTTATTCCTAAAGGTCTCATTGAACACGTAACTTTTTAACCTCATCTGTTTCAGGACAAATAAACAGAGACAGGGTAATCTATGTCATAGCTTTCCTTCCTAAAATAATACAGAATGAAAGGAGACTGTCTTTTAGAGAGGAAAAGGATTAAATCTCTTTGCCTCGTATTAGCCGACTGTCTTTTAAAATATTGTCATGTAATTTCAGTGCCACTTAAAATGTCTACAAAGGCAAATCTTTCTCTGTCAAAGGGATGTCATCATTTGCATTCTCAGAGAGAAATATGTTGAACCAAGAGTTCAAAAACAGGTTCCCATGAAACATTTTCAAGGCCAGAAGCCTCCTAAGGTAAATGGAATTCCACATGGAGAACTTCCAAACACATCTACCAAGCACATGAACCTCCTTGGATAAAATTCTTTAATTCTCAAAGCTACATTTCAGAATATCCTTTATGAAAGGTGAAATTTAGAAAATCTGAAAAAATTATCTTCAGTAATATGTACTGGCCTTTCTTCCACCTCTCATTTTTACTGTCTTCCTTGTGCCGTTAGAGGAATATCCCCATAGCCAGAAAATAGGCAGAAAGCACTCTTGTGGTGAGGTGTGACTATCTAATCCTGAAACTCTATTGTGCTTATTGTTGTTTTTAGGTATTAACAGCCCCTGCCTGCCTCAGAAGAACTACAAGCAGAAGCATAAATAATCATGTGTCCTGGTCCAAGGATTTTTTCACAGAGTAAATATTTGTTGAGTGACTACCAAATACTAGGTGCTATTCTACGCACTTGGGAGTCAGTGATTAAGAAGATAGGTCTAGATAAAGGCCAAACCTCAAAAAATTTTGATGGATAAGAATCACAACCACATGCATATGCATATATGGAACAAACTAGTCTATACCCTACTTTTTCAAAATACTCTCTCCTAACAATTTGCCATTTTGTTTGCAAGTTTTCAACGTGAAAGTGACTTAGTTTGATTCCCCATCTTTACTTGGAGAGTTTCTCCCCTTTATGAGTTCTGATCAGGGGCAGAATCTGTTATAAACTAAAAATGTACACTTGTTTTCCCTGTTCTTTGCACAAAAAGAGAGTAGGTACGTGATCTTAGCTCAATCAGTGGTCTCTGTGCTTAATTTGGGAACTGGGGAGTTAAAAAAAAACTAAAAAACTAGGACCATGGAGAACCCATTCTGGCTGTGGATGGTGTGACAGTAGCTAGGACATGGCCCCTTCAAGGGTAGCAATGTAATGACAGCACCCTGTCTTGATGCTGAAGTCACTGGTGGTGCAAGATTTAGGGTTCAGGCTCCAGTAGAATATGGTGTCCTCTTCATCTGTCATTTGGCATGATTTTACCTGTTGTTCTAGTTTAGGAAAGACTGCATAGTTTTCATCCATTTTCCTTCCCTTTGGGGCATATGACTGAACTCTATCTTTTCATCTCTTTCTGAATTAGATATGACCATGTTACTGAGTTCTTGCTAATAGGTAGGGAGTCCAAAGAAAAATATACTACTTCCAAGTGTAATCTGTGAAGATCTTCCACCAGATCCTCCAGAATCTCTTTCCCTCCCTCTGGTAGCTGGTGGATTATGCCCAGTACAACCTGAAAATCACGTGTTGAATATGGCATAGCTTTCATCAGCTTGGGTCTCCGATGGCTGCAGGGATATGATACTATGATACTATTCCATTAAGATTTCAGCATGTATCTTTATAATAGCAAAATTTTCCCTAACTCTAGCTGAATTATTGCTATAACAAAAGCCTAAAATGGGTAGCATGGCCAAGCCATGAGGCTTGAAATAGCAAGGAAACTGACTTTGGAGGCTGGAAAGATGAAGATCTATGTTAGGCAGTGGAGAAAATTTTGATAGTACTGCCTCTTGATAAAACTCATAAGACAGGTTGAATGCATGCTTTTCTTTAGCTCTAGGGGAAAGGGTTGGGAAACAGAATGTTAGTAGCAATTTGCAAAAAAAAAAAAAAAAAAAAAAGGTAGATGAACTCAGGCAAGAATTGGCTTGTTTTCAAGCAAAAGTAAAACCAAGTGTCAGAAACCAGAGGTGTTGAAAAGTTGGAAAAATTGACTGTGTCTAAAACTCAAACACTAAGAAATATGATTGAATAAGACTCAACTTTGCAGCTAAGATCAAATCAAGAGTGAGTTCTCCCTATCTGGCCTGGATGGCCTCAAGGAAATTGATGAAGAGTGTGGCATGAGGACTAGGAAGGAAATGTATACATCAGGCCTGAGAATGATGACTAGGAAAGAAGCTGTTTGTAAGCAAATAACTGAGAAGTCTGCCAGATTTTTGAAGGAATGGTACAGCCAAAGAAATTATAAGCTTGAACTAAAACAAGCCTTTGAGTACTAAAATAAGCTTCAGCCCCCAAGTTTATCAGCAGTAGATGGGCTTTGAAAACATTGCAGCTCCCAAGGTAGCCATACCTTCTTCCACCCACAGTAGAAGTAACCAAGGAGGTAAAGGACCATGAAGCTTCTAGATGGTGGAGCCAGGAGCCATGAAGAACCATGGATTTTCTCTCATGAAACAGATCTACATTCTATTCCAGATCTTTCCATACTCTCAAGGAAAGGCTTTCTCAATCCTGTTCAATAAGATTTGACATACCAGTGAGTGCTGTGTGTCATAACAACTAAATGTGTATCACTTTCACACCACGGTAAAGTTGAAGAATCATTAAATTAAACCATAGATGGAAAGCAGTCTATATATCTCTAGTCTACTTTCAGAATGTTGAGACTCAAGGTGGTAATGGAAGTCACAAGATGAAAATGTGGACTCTCTCACCAGCCTCACTCCCTTAGCAATTGCATGGACCAAAGCCTCACTCCTTTCCCTTAAATACCAATTTAACAGTGAGAGAGAAATAGATACAGGGATCTCAAAGTTCATTGGTTCATGTACATGGTATACCAGGGGAATAGTGATTGCTGCTGCTGCCTTATCTTATTCCTGCCCATTTTTCAATTCTGTTTCTGTGGTCTGGATGGCCTCCAGGCAATCCTGTGAGCTCACAATTATCCTATCAACTTATTTCTTTTCTGTTTCTTACTCAGAATTGGTTTGTCTTGCGTATAACAAAAACCTTTGCTTGATGCTTTAGTTATAAAAGTTAAGTGAAATTGTTCCCTTAACATGATGTCTGACACCTGAGCACAATACAAATATTAAGTTTTCTTTTGATTTAATTGGAACGGCCAGTTCTAAACTACAGCATGAGTCAATAAGATAATCTTTAAGAGAATCAAATATTATCTCCATGCAAATAAAATTGTCTCTGATTAACTAGCTTTTTATTTAGCATTGCCTCAAGGAGAATATTATAAGTTATTGGTAAATTGTGTTGAACTCAGAAGGGATGAGCACAAAAGGAGTTTGGAGAGAAGCAATCTCTACTTAATTTTCCCCAAGAGCAACATCAATTATGAATAATATACAAAAATCTAGGCACTGTGGAATAAAAGTTCAGAGACTTTTCAAGATGGGAAAGAACCATGGATTTTCTCTCATGAAATAGATAATTTAGAGCACAACTTGATACCCAGGGACCACACTAGTATGTAGAACATTTCCAAAAGAGAAGGCCTTTGGTGTAAATTTGTCTGCATAGGTAAATATTAATGCACAAATTATATACCTATGTGTCCTGTAAAGCCTAACATTCAGTTAGTTTCAGTCTTGGTTGCAAGGGAGAGTCAATTACATTATTTCCTATAGTGAAGTTTTATTATCAAGATGCAGATGGCAATAGAAGAGATGGAATTCTCCAGAAATCCAATGCATGTGCCATGGTAGCCAGGTCATATGAATATGGAATGGGAAGATCATTCACAGTCTAAGTTTAGCTCTAAGGGCCTCTAAAATCTGAATCTGTATATTTTCATTCTCATTCTAAACCAAATATTCAACTACTTTTATCTTTTTTTGCTGTCAAATATTACTGATTCTTTTCATATTCCTTTGCTCAAATTTCTATTATCCTTAGTGTGTGACCTTCTTCCTCATGATCCAGTATGGTGCCTAGGGCTCCAGTTATCACAACCAAGTACCAGTGACCATGATGGATAAAGAAAAAAGTCCAATATCTTATGGGAAGATTGATTCCTGCATGCTACTACATAATGTTTCTGTTTATATTGCCTTGAATTATTCATGGGAGGCTGAGAAATCTAATCTTTATTTTTCATGGTCACATGTCCAACAAAAATTAGAAATTTTATTAGTGTGGAAGAAGAGTGAAATAGCTTTTGAGAGAAGATAAACAATTAGAATCTAAGAGGTGAATAGCAATTCCTAGAATAATGCTAATTTAATAAATACTTACATAGCACTTATTAGTTTTAGACATCACTCCAAGTGTTTTATAAGTATTAGCTCAATTTTTATAACAACCATATGAAGTCAATTCTATATTATCCTCATTTTAGAGATGATAAAACCAAGGCAAAGGAAAGTTAAGTAATGTGCCTAACTTACTGGACAGTAAACCGCAAAATCTAGTTTAAATCTAGCCAGTCTGGCTCAAGTACTGCCACTAATGGACAGGTGCTCTTAGTAGAAATGCTGGTGAATGTTTTACATATAGTTTGTGGTGGGGGCACTGTTGGAAAGCCCTCATTTGTAGTGTTTGCTGATATTTGCAATGTAAATACCTCCATCATAGATAAGTGATCTCAAGAACATTGATAATACAATATAACCCAATAACTAGAAGGTAATGAGGTGGGCTTTTGTTTGTTTGTTTGTTTTTGGTGGTATTGGGCAATGAACCTAGGATGTTCTACCACTGAGTTGTACCCCAGTCCTTTTTATTTTGATGCACGCTCTCAGTAAATTTGTAAGGCTGGCCTGAAATTTACAATCCTCCTGCCTCAGCCCCCACCAAGTAGCTGGGATTACATGAGTGCAACATCATGCCTAGCTTTAAGGTTGTTCTTGAGTGTTTATTAGCTTGCTTTTTAATATAATTTATTTGCCAGTTAAAATAATTTAATTTTCAACAATGGCTATGTTCTATACTGGCTAACAAGTTTCCTGAAGGGTTAGCAATACATTCTTTGAGCAAGTGCAAGCCAGCTTTAGCATAGCACTGGGTGCTTCCTGCTTGGAGATATAGGAGAGTGGGATCAGGGGAGGGACTATAAACAATGAGCCAGAGGGCCTGGTGCTGGTACAACAGTGGAAGATCCAGAGGCCCAATGTCTACCTACCCCAGGTGGCAGCAATATCCCTACCCCAGGTGGCAGCAATGCCGCGTTCTTTCTTCAAAAGGGACAGTTCTAGGGTTAAAGTGACAGGGTAATATTGTTTGCTAAAGTTTGACTGTAATTGTTCCCCAAGACTCATGTGTTGAAAGCCTGGTCCTTTGTGTGGTAATGTAGAGGTGGTGGATCTTTAAGAGGTGGAGCTTAATGGAAGGTAATTGGGTCTTTGTGGGTATTGCCCTTGGAAGGATGAGCATAGTGCTCAGGGGATCCCAGTTAGTTCCCATGAGGGTGGGTTGTTGCAGGAGAGCTGGCCTGACCCCTGAATCTCTCTCTAGCTTTCCATCTTGCCATGTGATCTGTCCCTCTCACTTGTGTTCCGCCATGATGTTACCCAAGGTGTTCCTTGCCAGAGCTGCTATGATGTTTGAACTTCCAGCTTCTAAAATTGTGAGCTAAATAAAACTCTTTTCTTTATAAGTTGTCTAGCCTCAGTTATTTCATAACTGCAACAGAAAATGGACTAAGACACACTGAGGAAAGGGGAACACCAACACTAAGACAGCCACTAAATTACCCTGTCAGTAACATGTTACTTTCCCACCTTTACTGAAAAAATGGGACAAAGAGTTAAGCAGCTTTTTCCTCCTCTACAACGGCATGGCTAGAAGGGATGGTGACAGAAAGAAAAAAATTTACACTCCAAGAAGCGGAGTAAATACAGAATGGGACCTGAATATAGGTAATATCTTTAAGGTGACAAGGGAAAGTATTAAGAACACTTAAAAGAGACAGATGATTAAGAAAAACAATTAATTAGAGATTTGGGATATGAAAAACTGATGCTGAAGCAAAGCAATATAATAATTCAATATAATAATTTCAATAAGTTCAATATAATAATTTAGAAATACAGAGAACTTGGTGTTTCTCACCCAAATTTAAACACTATTAACCTTCTAATGTATATCACATATTTTGTAGGAATGTGTTTTACGTTATATAGTCAAAAAGAAAAGTTTCTAGAGTCTAGAGGAAGACATCAAGTCATTTTAAAGTTTAAAATTTAACCCTGTGCCAAAATATCATGTTACATGAAATGATCATAAGTTACATAAAAAGATTCTGAGTGTCCCTCTAAATATCTACCATTCCCACCTCGAATGTCTTTTCCAAATGAACAAGCAAATTTTGCACTGTGATAAATGAAGTCTGAATTTCACTTCATACGGATCTATTTTTTAATATTTTTCCCCATTGAAGTCCATGTTTCAGTTATCTGATTCCTACTGTTGAGTTCTGTTATGTTTTGTATTCAACCCTGACTTGCATTGTAAATCTTTTTTTTTGAAAGGGCCTATATTATTAATTCGCAGACCAGAGTAAACCAGTGTCAATAGGTAGAAGAGGTGAGAGCTTTAAGAAGAACTGGAGTTCATCAAAAGCAGATTACCTTTGTCACCGGTTTTTCTCCTAAAAATGAAAGGGAGAAGAAAAGCTGCTTTAAAATCAGCCTTGCACTGGATGTTACAGTGGAACAGAATCAAGAGGGACTCAGAAAATAAAAAAAGGTTGAGAGTTACCAAGAGAGAGAGGGTGTTCCTAAGTCCTTGGTACTCCTGCTCTCCTCTACCATCTGTTCTCATTAGATCACTATATTGACATGGCGCTGCCTCCACTTTCCTGTGATCTCTTCTGTTCTCGGGGGACCTCAAGGACTTGGCTCAGTTATTCAGACCCATGCCACAGATACACACAAAAATGATGAATTTAAAATTCAGACTCATCAGTTTCTTTCTCATTTCTGTTGATATAAGGTATATCAAATTTAAAGATAACTATTCTCTGGAATTAATCTTTTGCCAAGAGTTCTGTTATTCTTCGACACCTTGAACTTGTCAGCATTTTCTTTTTCTTGAATATGTCATTTTTACTGGACCTATAACTGATGCTTAAAAACGTCAATCAGTGATAAGTAAAAAGTTGTGAATTATCATTACTGTAGATTATATTTTTGTAACAGTGAGCAAAAATATTAAGATGTTCTTTCCTTGAGAAATTTTCTAAATATCCCTGACCTTCAAATACTTCTTGAAAGGTCATAGTAAATAAAGACAAAAAAACAGTGTTTGTGAACATATATTACTGGATGTCAGCAATTTGGATTAATATTTTTGGATGCTGATGCTTTGGCTGACATCATCTTAGTCTCCACATTGCTTTGGTAATAATGATTGGCATCCATATTTATGACCCATACAGTATATGGCTTCATCTATTGCAGAAGTCTTAGTAGAATTCAAATAAAGCTCCTCATTCTGTGGAGTGGAGTCAGATTGGCCAGAGTTTAACATATTCTCATTCCACTTTCCTCCTGGCTCAGAAAATAATAGGCTTTCAGAGCAAATGAGCCCAATATGGGGGCACCTGGCCATCTTAAAATTCTAGAAAGGGAAAAGTGTTGTGGCAGGAAAGAACCCATCTCTTATTAGTAAATTAGAGAGCTACTAAGAATCTTCATGAATTATAGAAGAACACTGGGGCTCAAATTCTATTCTTTCTTGTGGTTTTAGTTTCTGTTGGGGGTTTTCCCTGATGTTCCTAGACTGGGTAAAGTAGCAAGCCTCTAGGATGATCCAAATAAACATGGTATGTATATCTGAGTAGTTGCCTCCTACATTGTATCAGAGTTTATTTGGAACCAATAAAATACAGCAGAAGTGATAAGAAGACACTTCTGATAGGTTTTAAAAAACACTGTGCCCTACCCGACTTGGATTGCATGCTGAGGGATGGAGAGGGGATGGCCCCAAAGGAGGGGCCCATGTGGTGAAGAACTGAGGCCAACAGCCTCATGAGTGACCTTACCTGGGAGAGGATCCTTCCGCCCCAGCCCAGCCTTCAGATGGCTACAGCCCTGTCTGATATCTTGACAGCAATCTCATGAGTAACTGTGGACAAATACTACCCAGATACACTCTTGACCCTCAGAATCTACATGAAATAGTAAGTATTTGTTGCTTTAAGATGCCAAATATGGGGTAATTTGTTACTTAGCCATAGGTAACTTATATGTCGTCATAGGTTGTCTATATGTTCCCACACAATTTACCACTCTAGATTACAATCACTTATTCACATTTCTGATTCCATTGAAACAGTTATGCTTTGAGGAAAGAAATCAAGTTGATGGTTATATTCTCAGTATCTAGAATAGTGCTTGGTATACAGTAAGGACTGAGGAAATGTCATTGAATGAATGAATAAGGTAAGATGAATTAATGGACATGGATCAGACAGGACTACGAAACTTGACAACTAAGAAATGAGTTTGCAGGGCTCAAAATGGATTTTTCACTGAAAGCGAGAAATGCAAAATTAAGGTCTATTCTTCTGCTGCTGTTTTCCCTGTTTCTGGCCTCCCTACTCTCATCTCCAATATGCCAAAATGGCTCTGAATGAAAAGGAAAAGCAACTTTAATTCCTGAGATGGAGACTCAATTCGTGGAGACACTTCCCTGAGGAAATTGCTGAGGATGGACTGTGGGTAGATAATTAATTAGTGAGAGGGACAAAGCGAAAGTAGAGGTGAGGATCCAGGACTTTTAGAGTTTTTATTTAGGGACTTTAAAAAAATGTTTGCTCAGAGGAGGCTAAAAGTTCAGTTGCTGCTCTAAGTGGCATGGTATCTGGTTACAAAAGTCCCAGGACAGGTGCCTCCACTTCAGAGCTCAGCCCTGCCCTCTCAGAGGAGATCCACATTACACATGACCTGCCCTCCTACCTCTCAAGCTGGTGGCTGCCGTCTCTAACTGTCAGACAACCCACCAATGGCTTTCAAAGAATCATTGAATGACTTGGTCTGCTGCCTTCATCATGGTGTGTCTGCTCAAAACCTGTGGATGAAGCCTAACTGGAATTCACTAAGACCAAAAAGTCTTTAGATCTCTCAGATTAAGTCTCCAGTGGATTGGGTGATCATGGAGGACACACTTTGGGTGGGTGGTGCCTTCCCAGGTAGCTGGAAGCCCACAGTATCTGGGGGATACTCTAGGGCACATTTAAATGACATTTACTTTATCTGTTTACATGCTCAAGAAGAAGGAGTGAAGGGAAAGCCTGGTCCATCTTATTCTCTTTTCTTGTTAAGAACTTAACAAGAGGAAGTACATAGTTAAGAACTTTTGGGAGGAAGTACATAGTACATAGTATAGTAAACAGGACCTCGAGAGTGGAACAGGATAGTGTGATTTCAAATCCCTCATCGGTTATTTCTAATTGTTTAACCACAGAGTACTTAGCTTTGCTGAGTCTCAGGTTTTTTCAATCTGTAAGAGAAGACACTAGTAATTAGCCCCTAGCACTCTCTGAAAACATGTCAGCTGAATCTGAATGGGGTTCTTAAGGCCAAAGGAAATAAAGAATCTGCAAGTAGAATGTGGGAATGCTTGATTAAATTTAAAGCCTACGGCGGGGCGGGGGGAGTGGAAGATAAAGTAAATCATAGGCTTCTTACGACCCTGGGATGTTGTGCTATTTCTAAAGGTAATTTAATATCATTGCAGGATACATAAAAACAGCATGACTTAAGAGCCACAAAATGTACTTCCATGGACTACGTCAAGTTCAGTCTTTTGTTTCTACATTTGTGGAAGAATATTTAGTGAAGCTAAGCATATAATGAAAAAAAGCCACTAAAACAGAGATAACACTGCAAATAACTTGCCAAAGGTTAGTAGGCTTGCAGATAAATCCTATTTGCTCATGAGTTTGAACCTCCACCATTTCCACCTGTATAGAATTACTGAAGTGTTCACCTATGTCTTCTATATTCAGGCTTCATAATATTTAGTAATAACTCTAAAAATGAAGATGTTGAACATGATTGGACACTAAAAGACCATTTGCCTTTTACCCTCCACCTACCCCATCCCACAAATTCACTTAATAATTTGTGAATTATTTTGAACAAATGGCCTTACTTTTTAGTGCCACTGCTTTCTTATCTATAAAATGAGGTTAATAATATCGCCTATCTGGCAGGACAGTTAAGAGAATTAAATGAATTCGTTTATACAAAGCACTTTGAAGTGTGACTAACATATAGGACGCGCTCAATAAATGATAATTGTTGTTGTAATAGTTATTATTAATTTTTAAAGGAAAATAGCTTTTATGTATATGTTATAGAAGATTTTAAGCATGGTACAAAATATTTACAAGCATATAACTATGAGGTCTCCTTTGAGTCTGACACTCAGTGTAAAAATTTCTGTGGAGGCCTTCTCTCAAAAGTCTTGAATACCTCCTCATACACAATGCCATATAAGTCAGATCGAATGGCTTGGTTTTCTCTTGCTGGCTAATAATTTAGCAGCTTAAAACAAGGACACACGCACTTATTATCTCAGTTTCTGTGCATCAGAAGTAGAAACACAGCTTAACTGGGTCCTCAGTTAAGGATTTCATAAGGCTGCAATCAAGTTGTGAGCCAGGTTGCATCTCATGTACATATTTGATTGGGTAAGAATCTGCTTCCAACTCAATCAGGAGGTTGACAGATTGTTTTTCTTGCAGTTGAACAAGAGGGCCCCCAGTTCTCTAGTTTATTGCAGGCTGTTGGCTGGAGACTGCCCTTCGCTCCTCAGAGGCCACCAGGGTGCCTTGCCACATAGGCTTATGCAACATAGCAAGGAAAATCACTGGCATCATTTTTTTGCTAGTAAAACAGAAATGTATATGTGTGACTTATATATCATGTGATTTATATGTTATAATATAACATAACCAGTATATGGCATTCCATCAATTTTACTGTATTCCGTTGAGTAGAAGCAAGTTATAAGTCCTACCCACATTCAAAGGGAGGCAGTTACACAAAGCATGAATGTGAGAAGGTCACCTCAAAGGCTGTCTATTGCTGTTACCAAGAGGAAAAGGCATTGCCCACTTTTTTTTTTTTTAATTTCCCAATCCATTTTCTGTTTTAACCACAAAGGTTGGGCAAGATTTTATAGTCTATTAATTATAGTCATGAAGCATGGGGAAAGTGAAGAAAATTGAGAGAAATGGGTTTAAGAGAAAGCAAACAAAAAATTACTTTTTCCATTTTAACTGTGGAAGTGGTGATGCCAGTGTCCAAAAATAACTCTTAAATCCTTTGAGTCCTGCCAAGATGGCTTTGGGGAAGGCAATCCAAGGGAGCAGTCATTCACTGCACAGACCTAATTCAGTCATCCTTGAATCTACTAGCTTGGAGTCTTACAGATGGAAACTGACCACTAAACCATATGCAAATCTTCCTGCCTTGTAGATTAATGGGAAATAACTCTAATTCCCTTAAAAATTACCAGGTTATCATCAAGACATCACCCAACTGTTCTCTATCCTGTCTAAGGAATGAACAGGAGAAAATGGGTTCAAATTTCAGTAAGAAAAAATTCACATAGACCTAGGAAAAAAAGTCTTAGTAGCAATGGTAACTAAGCAGTGAAAAAGGCTACAAAAGGAAGCTATGAAATATCTGTATGGTGAGTTTTCAAAAAAATAGACTAGGCACCTATATAGAAAGTGGTCCAAATATAATGAAGTATTTATGCTGGAGGACCCTCCCCTATGTTCAGCTCATGGTAGTGCTTAAAAAATAAACTCCTATTAAATATATTGAAGTTAGTTTGTTGCCACAGATAACCAACTTGATAGAAGTATTTTTTAGACTCCATATCCTGGGACCACCTGTGTCAAAGTAATCTGGGGTACTGTGGGTTTTTGGTTTTTTTTTCAGGGGATGGTACCAGGGATTGAACCCAGGGGAACGAGGCCACCGAGCCGCATCCTTTTTTTTTTTTTCTTTTTTTTGTATTTTAGTTAGAGATAGGGACTCACTGAATTGCTTAGCACCTTGCCATTGCTAAAGGCTGGATTTGAACTCAGAATTCTCCTGTCTCAGCCTCTGGAGCTGCCGGAATTACAGGCATGTGCCACCGCGCCCGGCTGGGGTATTGTTTAAAATGCTGATTCCTACTTCCAGCTATGGGTGTAATAGATATGAAATAGATATGAATTAATATCTCTTGAGGTAGGACCTAGGTGTTTTTTTTTTGTTGTTGTTTGTTTTTGCTTTTTTTAAAAACAAGTTCTCCAAGAAATGTTTATATACTCATAGTTTGAGAACTACTGTAAACGAAATATAATCCATATCAGAACTTGAATTCTTTTATTCAGATCTCCTTATCTCTATATCACCCTCAACCCTAAATTTCAAAGACATAAACTTTGCCTTCTTCTTTGAGCCCCAAGAAAGCATCCCACGGTTCCCCTGGCTTTTATCCCTAAATACAGTCAAGCAGCCAAACTATATGGACATATACAATGGCTGCTGCCATACTGATTCCCTGGGGAAATTACATAATAGGTTTCTGGCACGTACCATCATTACTAGAATTACAAATGAACCCCCACTCCCATCTCTCTAGGAGTCCCATGTTTTGTGTAAAACCACAACAATATGTCTGCTGCTTAGACCCTGGGGTTAAAAGAGTAGAGGCAAGCTTGAAGAAGTGTGTGTGGTTTGCTGCTCTGAAAATTGGGGCACACCATGCTACCACTGCAGTCTTCATCTGAATGCCGTGTCTCTGCATACTGTACTTAAATTTTTGCAGGACCCTATTAGGGTCCCCAGGAAAGCTCTCCTATGAAGTCCAAGAAATCTGAGAAAAATGTGGAGCTTACATGATGGACTAATTTCATTTCAATAAAATTCCCATACTACATTCAATGCGCCTGGCTTTATTAAGTTTTGTCATAAACGCTGGGAACACTTCCAAATTTAGGCTTGCACAATTATTTTTATTGGTGCGTTAACTAAAAATGGTATATGCATAAGTCAGAGTGTACATTTGACTTCATCTGGGAAGCCAAAATGAGCTTTAGGTTGATTTATAGTCATTTTACCCCCGTAAATGAGATACAGGAAATAGGGGCTGGAGTTTCCGATCACAGCATTTCTAAACCCTCGGCCGGTTCCATCCACAGCTCTGTCATGTATCTAATGAATTTAAATTCCAAATGTCTATCGGAAACCCACAAAGTCACCAAACAAAGAGGCTGGCTTACTTTCAGATCCAGAGCCATCCAAACTGGGCAAAAATAAATATAGAGGTTTGCTGCACTAAAGTGGAACTGGGGAGTTCTCGGTGCTTTGAAAGATTTTAATTGCTATGGAAAAAATCCTTTCAAAAATTTTCCCCCTCAACATGGGCCCCTTGGAAACTTTTCATAGGGGAACTGTAAAATATTTATACAACTAGCAGCACTGTTAAAAAAAAAAAAAAAAAGCAAGCAAGAAAGAAACATAGCACTGAATGAAAAGCAGACTTGACTTGAAGTGAGCCCTGCAGATTCAGGGGACCCAGAGAGGGGAGGTTACTGTGATTTCAAACCTTGGAAAACAGGATCAATCCCAACCAGCTCGGCCTGCAAACAGGGCCAACTTCATGGATATGTGACCCCTGCCATTGCACAGAGCCCTGTACTTGAAAGGCCCTGCATTTGGTTTAATACACTGCTGTTGCCATGTTGGAAATTCATCATTTTTTAACAAGAGCACCCCCCATTTTCCTTTTGTATGGGACCCTGCTCATTATGTAGCTGAGCTGGCCCTGCTCACAGAACTTCCCCAGGACTGCTGTTCTCTGACGTTTCATTGTCATCATCCATCCCTTCTTTCTTGTTGGCCTTTCTTTCCTTCCTTCCTTCCCTGGAAGAATCTAACCACCAATCAAAGCCTTTGACAGTCTCTTTCATCATCATGTTTGCTAGTGCACATGCCACCTAGATGGCTTTATCATAGAAAACTGACACCTCACAATCAAAACCCTAGAAAACACAGCACTAAGTTTGTAAATAGACCAAAAAGTGTAGAATTTTGGAGCGAGAAGGAACTATGCCAATCTCATTTTACAGAGTAAATTTAGTCCTAGAGAGAGGAAGGAAATTTCCCAAGGCTACTTCATTTATTAGTATCAGGTAAGGGCCATTGTCCAGCGTACACGCCGCTAGCCCACTCTATAGCATCTATAAAAAGGGGTCATCCTGCTCAATTACAGTTCCCAACAGCCCCCAAACTCATGAGAACTCTGGTTTAGTCTATTCTCAACACTTCAATCAACAATGGCATTATTAAAGAAAGGGCTGAAAAGATGATCACTTTCCCCACATCAACTCCCCGAATATTTTTTATTTCTTCTCACTCTGTATTTTTCACTGGTGAAGATATGGGGTGGTAAAAATAACTGATGTCAGTCACATGGCTCTTCATGGCTCCATCCTACTCCTCAGTGCTGTTGACCTGGTTACCCTACAGAAGGGTGGAAAGAAGCCAAGGGCCCAGAAAACCCACAAAGTGGATAATTAACACCAGAGAAATCAAGATTTGGCTACACTGTGGTAGCTAACGTACTAAGGGGCAGGATGAGACACAGTCCCAAAACTTCCTAACAGGGGAGGATGGTTATAGCATTACCACAATCTCGTCAATCAGAAGGGACCCTCTTGTCTCAAGACTGACTTAATTGCCATAATTCAATTAACATGCTTCCACTAATTATATAAGCTTTTAGATGACAGTTCAACAGCAGCACCACTGAGAGTAAGCCAATTTTTTTTTTCATTTTAACTTAGACTTAAGTTAATTATAAGTAAATTACATTGATTTCTTTTTCACATCCTGCCTTCAACTGTTTTGTTACAGAATACAACCATGTAATATAAAAACTCTCATCTTTGGCAAAAAAATAAAAATAAAAGAAGCATTCATACCATGTGAAATAACAGTAACATTCATAAATATAAAGAAATGAGCTGCTTCCTTCCTCCCTCCCTTCCCTTTTTTCTAAATGACAGTTATTACCAAATGTTAAGTGAGATTAAAGAATACATCAAATGAAAATATCTATTTTCCAAATTCTGTGACCTAGAAAAGTGTCTGGCATATGTAAAGCACTCAATAAAGATTTATTACATAATTAAACAATTAACAATATTAGTTATTGGATAAAATGCTTTCAGGCTTGATAAAGGCTGGAGAGAGAGAGAGAATCGGAAGAACTGAATTGCAAGGAGTGTATATGTTCTTTCACAAGGTAAAATGTACAATATAAGAAGTCTTTCAAAAACTACCTGGAATTTGAGGCACTGAAGAGAAATGCATAGCATACATTATAAAAATAATAAATCGAATTAGTTCTTTCGTTCAGGAAGATAAAAAGATGATGGGCTTTCAGTATGAGTTATCTTATCTATGTACAAATGAGAGTTGACAAATGTAAATTACCCGCTAAAAACCAATGGACAGTGGATCCATCACAATTGGAAACATTTCAACAAAGCAAAGGATGCCCCAGGAGGATCCACCCAGTGCTAGTTTGCATAGCAGAGTAGATTCATGTTGATATACCCTTAGAGTTCACTCAATAAAAGTGCATATTTATTATGCCAAACCATACCTTAGTTTTTGTATATTTTTATGAATTTTGACACAGTACCCATCTGTAAGTAGGTCAAATTTTTAAATAGATGTTTAGGATTCCAAAGATAATTTATCAGATATTTAGAATTGTTATATTTTCCCCCTTGAGGGGTATTTGTTCCACTTTCTGCCTAGCATTGCATTTTACGTAGATCAAAACTTCTCTTCTGCATTTGCTATTTGATAAGGTCCCAGGAAATATGAAAAGAACCCCAAACTCATCATATTCCCAAATAAATAGACTGGTTTCTTCTCGGTTAGTGGGGAAAAGCAGACATTTTAAAACTTTAGTAGCCACCCTGCCACGCAGTGTTAAAATGTCAAAGGACACCTTGTTCCATGCAGATGAGACTGATTCCTGCCTATCTTCAGGTCCCAGCCTAAGCATCACTTCCTCATGGAAACTGTCCTACCTTTGCCCAGATGTGATAAGGGAGATATAGAAAGGCTCAGGGAGCCAAGGCAAGATGACGAACGAGGAGGTCGGGGCAGGGCCAGAACAAAGGAGCATGGAGAGGGTCTTCTGATGAGGTCAACTTCCTGGTTGAAGAAAACCCTTGTGGACACGAGCCGGGGCCTCAATCAGACAGACACTTTTGTACTCGAGCTCCTAAGGGGGTGTAAGGATCCAATAGAAAAACAAAAAACGGTTGCATAGATAGTGGGGGCACCAATCAATAATAGTGAGGAACAGGTGGACTCGGGAGGAGACAAGGAAAGGAGGAAATTCCAGAGACCACAAAAAGAACAGGCTGAAACTCCGCCACCAGATTCCCAGCTCTGGGGCCCCTTCTCTTTGGAAAATTCTATCTCTGCGCTTTTGCAGTAAACTTGCTGCTTGCTTGCTATCTCTGCGTCTTGTTCTTTAATTCTTTGCTGAATGGAGACAATGAACCCAGCACCCCTAGATGGTAAGAGTTAGGCCTCTGGTTTTTGGCTACCTTTCCTTATAGAAAATTGAACCCTTGAAGTTCATTAATTATTAGCAGCCATTGGATGCTTATCCCAATAGGTCATAGTTTCCCTGTATGCTGATAGAGCTGTTTGCTCACTGCCGTGTTTCTGGTCTGGCACTTACATGTCTTCTATAAACGTTCCTATGGAGGAAGAGAAAGAAACAGAAACAGACTTTCTTCCAATTCTGCTAATTCTTGTACTAAATGGAAATTTTTCAATGGCATGTGATAAGCATTTAGCTTGAACAACATTACATTTAAGAAGGCTTAAAGGCCAGTGGGCTTATAAAGCCAAATCTTGGAAAGGGAAGTCTAGAGACAAGATCTCCTCACTTTCCACTCATTACTCTCATGATGGATTGTAATTGGCTCAACATAGGTCACACACCCACATTTTGGACTAATCCCTTTTGCTAGAAGAATATGGTATTAACTTGGTCCAGAGACCCCCTCTGTGGCCAAAAGAGGTGTGGAGCCCCATCAGCCATAACTTCAGGTTGGGCGGGGAAGTGGAAGTAGGATTTAGGAAGATAAGTGGGTAGGGTGTTGGGCACAAAAAAATCAGTTATACTCACAGAATCTTCCAGCCAGGTCTGGAGGAAGATGAAGCATTTCCACAGTCCTGAATTCTCAATCACAACAGCCTTACCACGGGCAGCTTCTATTTTATTTTATTTTTAAAAAGCCATATGTACCAATGACAGATCAGGTTACCATTCCCATGTCCATTGAGTCTGCCATTAGGAAAAATTACACCCACGTGCCAGCACCTCTATTTTACCATTTCATTCAAAGAGTGCAACCAATTGTTAATTGTGATTGGTTGACTTGGAAAATAATGCATACATCATGTTTTATTTGAAGAAAATTCTGGGGGCCAGGAGTGACCATAGGGTTGGGTACAAGAAGTGTTCTTCTTCGTTCTTAAGAATGCTTTATTGCTCCTGTACATGCAAGTTAAGACTGGCCGGTAACATCTGATTCTTCTGGGACCCCAGGACTCCCTGCTGTTTTCTTGTGTGCTAGAGATGTTTTCTCATGCTAAAGCTGCAAGCATAAATCAATCCCTCTCACACAGAGATGTGTACGATGGGACTGATCTTTTTCTTTATGAGTTATACTTCCAGCCCACGTGGGGCTGCACGTGAAATATCATTTTTTTTTCTTTCCTCTTTTTTAACTCTGTGTGTCAGGTCAGGTCTCTTCTCTATTTACACAAAGAGAGAAGAAAAGTTTGAGGAAGGTAAAAGGGTCACTGGGCCCATTATCCTGGCCGTCTATGGTTTTTCTCCTGCCATTTCCTCTCATCCATCATTGTCCTCCCTAGAAACTCATCCACGTCCCTTGAGTTTTGATTATTTTTCCTTAGGTAATGTCCCTGGTACAGAACCTATTTTAAGATCACGATGTTCTCTGCAAAACAATTTGGCCAGAACTTTCCTCTTGATCCCAATTTTCCGTCGACTCGGATTCTGTTTTCCTTGTTCCTGCCATGCAGGGAATATTTGCATTCTTTCTGATTGTGGGGAACGGTACAGTAATCTTACACCATATGTATTTTTATATTGAAAGTCACGAGATCCTTATTTTGCATTCCTTAACCATGAGCCATCCTCCGTTTCCCATCCTTCACAGGGTAACCCAGGCTGAGTCGGCATGCATTTCCACTGGAGAATTCCCAGAGAAGCTTGGGAACATGGACCTCTTATATCTCATTTCAGCAAGAGCGGGGGAAGGGTTATGCTTGTTTGTGTACTTTGGAATAAACACTTTTTAAACTCTAGTCTTTCCAACTGCCTAATGCTCAGGTACTTCACACTGACAAGACTGATGTCACAGTAGTTTTAGCTAAACCATAGTCCAAGTGCCAGGAAGTCAAAGGGCCCAGGTGAGTGAGAAATCCAATGTAGAATCACTTTTGCCTTAGATACTTGTTTTGTTTACTAAATCAGGAGAAAATATAGAGATGGATGTATTCAGGGACTCTGGGGACAAAAGATACTCAGTGTCTTTCATTCCTGTATTCTGCATACCACTGTTTCCAGTAGATATACACAAAAATATTGTTCTATGGTCAAGTAAGTTTGGGAAAAAGCATATCAAAATTCACAGAACACATTAGCATATTAAAGGCTCTGATGGTTTCACATTAAATAAACCTATTTAACTTTGTTTAACTCAGCATTCCCTAAACTTATTTGAGCTTGAAACACTTGCCACAGTTTACCCAGAGGCAACCGACCTGCAGAACCACATTCCTTGGACTACCCAATTAAAGGACAAAGAAATACAATTCTATTATCTCAAAAGTGATATGCTCTTTGTAGACATTAAATACGTGAATTTAATTTCCTTCTAAGTCATTGTTCCACTGCTCTGTGACAGAAGCCAGAGCCCTGGGCTCCTGACTCCCAGGCAGTTTATGAGGGTGGGCTCTTGAAGGGCAAGGGAGAGACAGGCTTTGTGCGAAGGGAGAGGATTTTTTAAAACTCCTTTGTTACATATCTGGGGATCAGTTTGGGGGACTGGATAGAATTTTACACAAGGGATATCTATCTAGGTAGAAAGAGGAAGTGGGAAAGAAGCTTCCCCCACTCTCCAGTGCTGGCAATGCTACGGGAACAATCACAGAGAGAGGTGGAAAATGAAGTGGTCAAATCTGATTGAATTCTCCCTCCCAAGCCTTTGGTCTGCAGAAGAGGGAGAAATATTGGGACAACATGAGAGTGCTCAGATGCCAGATTCCTTCCCAGGAGACCCAGGGTTTAGTCTGTCGCAGGGAAAGGCAGAGGTGTGTGGAATTTAGTTTTACTGCTCTGCTCTAGGTTTCTGTGTGGAATGGATGTCACTCCCAAGTTCTTGTAGCTTTGGAGAGCCAAGATGAGGGAGGCGGGGTCGGAGCAGAAGGGCAAGAGGAGAGAAGCAGAGCACAGGTCAGCCATCATTGCCTTTAGCATTCACACCAGCAGGAACCGTGGGCAAAGCAGGGCATGTGAATGCAGTCTGCCACCCCCCCCCCCCATTCTTCCCCAGTAAGCTCATGGAGCCTTGCCTCCCCTCACCTGCCCCAGCCATATATCTGATACCACCTTCTAGAGAACCTGGGGAAAAGGGACAGAAGTAATTGAGACCAAACCACTATTTGGAAAGACTGAGCTTTGCTTGTATGGAATACTTTTATTGGGGGATTGAAAATACATCTGAGTTTTAATGTGACAGGACATTGCTATGTCCTTGTTTTCTTTTTTCTTTCTTTCTTGCCTTTTGGTTGTTGTTGTGTTCACAGGAACTTTAGATGGGCCACTTAATCTCCAGACCCTTGTCTTATTAACAACCACAGGACTGTCACCGTGCATCCAAAACCTTAATGTGAGCACTGAAATTATTGATTTATGGGACCATGAGCTACTTCTCTGCAGAGGCCTAATTTCATTCATCTTTCCCCCACAATAAGTAGAAGAGTACCTTAATATAATATGCATTCAATAAATGTTCATCGAAATGAATGAATGAATTAAATATGTTCATGTTCTGCATTTCTGGAGATACTCTTCAGGGGAGCTCACATGTGTATCCTTTCTGATTAAAGAAAAAAAAAAAGTCTTCCTTGGAAAGTAGATGGCAGCCTCTTTCTTCATAGGTAAAATATCTTTTCCCAAATCCCCCTGAACCCATGACCCAGGAAGAGTCTTAAATCTGTATGACTATTCTGGTTTTAAAAATAAATAAATAAAAAGTACCAAATTTTTTCTTCTTTACACTGCTTGTAATCCCAGGGATTTGGGAGGCTGAGGTAGGAGGACTGCAAGTTTGAGAACAACCTCAGCAACTCAGCAAGGCCCTGTCTCAAAAGGGGGGAGGGGTGGTGCTGGGGATGTAACTTAATGGTAAAGCACCCTGCGTTAAACCTACGTTAAACCTACGGTACTGAAACAAAAACAAAAACAAAACAAAACAAAACAAAACCTGAACCTTCTATTTATAGTTTGGAAATCTTACTAATCTCTGTATGATTTGCCTATTATTGTCTTCATCCTCACTTCTGTCTCCTTCTAACATTGTAAACTCAGTAGCTAGAAACAGGTACCATGCTTTTAGAGTTCCTGTGTTACTGCAGGTCTTTTCTCATGCCTCCATGATGTCACACTCTGTTATATTATAACTGAACTCACTTGCCTGTCTATTTCCTCCTCTGATCGAAAGCTCACTAAAAGTCTTGGTTATTGATTGCATCACTGTGTTTCATGGTGCCACGTGAAAAAAAAAAAATTGGCACTCTGATCCCAAAGGAAACAGTTTTAGGAATTCCAAACAAAATTATTACTGTGGTATTGAACAACTAACAGCACATGGAGATGCTCTTGGTGATGATGTTTAGAATGAGGCTGGATGTCTACATCAATGTCAATGTCAGATGTCGAAAGTGTTAAATTTATTTATTGTCCTGTCTATGACAAGAACTTGCCTGGTATAACAGCCAACAATGAGAAGCGGTGCCCATGTGCTTTCTTTTAGAAGCAACTCAAGTTTGTATTGGCCTGAAATGTGGCACTCCTGGAGAGCCTGCCATGCCCAAGTGTGGAGTCCCAGCTCAAAGGTTAGGCATATGCTATGATTCTTAGAAATATTATTAATATATTGCTTTAATCTGGTAAGCATGCATTTGATAAGATGGGATTTTTTTTAAACCCGTAAAAACAAAAGACATTTCTTGCTAGGACTGAAGTTAGGAAACACAGCTGCAGGGAAATTTTGAATTTGCTAAGTTCATGCTGATGCTGATTTCAGGTACTTGGAAAGAACAAAACCAAGGCCATTGGGAATGCCTTTCTGGTATAATGTACAATGAAATGTGAAAAATCCCTGAAAAACACAAAGCATGGAGGGAAAACAGGTTCAGAGACTATAAGTGAGTAAATACATTACAACCCGAATACAGATTGATGCTGTGAACAAGTGTCTATTGAATGCTAGTTCCCCAAGAAGAACAAGAACAGATTCTTTGGTCAAAGGGTGGAGAACACAGCATATTGTATTACCCTTTTATAAATTCACAGTACATAAAAGCACAGTTAAAGGCTCTGAAAAGTCCTGTGCTCACATGGCTCACTGAACTCAGCATTCAAGCTTTCATTTTCCTGGAACATGGATTTGTAGGGAATTGCTACGCCTCACAACACGTAGGGAGAATCTGCTCTGTGGTACCTTGTGACAGTTTGGTTTGCTCTCAGGACCCCCAGAATCCCTTTCCACACTCACAGATGATTCAGATGATGTCACATTGCCTCATTTTGGGGCACCTCTGATTTCTTCCAGCGAGGTCCTTAAGCTTCTGTTCTACATTCGCCTTGTCATCTACAGAGTTGACATGTAATATACGTTTGCTAACTGACTGCTTTAGATATTTCGTGATTCCTTAAAAGCAGAAAAAAGAAAAACTTCCTCCTCCAGTGCCTGCATGCAGGTCTTCGCATTTTCCTGTCCCACTGACTCGCCAGCCTGCTGGATGGCACTGAGCTTCTGCCCATCCACCTCACCATCCCTCTAGCTGAAGAGATGCCTGGATCTTTCAGGAGCACCCAGGAGGACATTGAAAAACAAGTGCAGTTTCATCCTTCTGCTTAGACTGCTTTGGCATGTGCCCCTGCTATGTCACAAAGACCTTCCTATCCTCCCATCTTGGAGCCTCTTACAGCTGCTGAAGACGTGAAACCCTTAAGTTGCAAAAACAGTGCTAACTGCCCCCCAGGTCCCACTGCACTTCAGCCACACTCAGACCCAGAAGAACTAGCAACAAGGCTCGCCTTTCTGTTTTGCCCTTCCTACAAAAGCAAGAAGAACTGAGTGTTCTGGTAGTTATCTGTATAAAGACTTCTCTTTCCCTTTTGGGGTCTCAGTGCTAAAAGGTCATTTTCTCTGGACTCCCAACTAGAGGTTAAATGTCTCTATGTACTCTTATCAAACGGGAAGCTTTCCTTTTTATAATCTTGTTCAGAATTGCAAGTGCCAGGTGACTTATCTGTTTCTTCCATTAGCCTAAAAGCTCCATAAAAGCAAAGATATTGTCTATTTTTATAAACCCTTATATTCTCTTTATCTGCCATTATGCCCAGCATATAATGGTAATAATTATGATGATGATGATAATAGCTACAATGAATATTGGTACTGTACTTTCTCTGAACCAGACACTCTCATCAGTGCTGTCCCTAGGCTAGCTTATTCAGTCTACATACCAACAGATGCTTTTATCATCCACACTGGACACATGGATGAACCAAGGTATCAAGAGGCCAAATGACTTGCCCAAGGTCACCCAGCAAAGTAATTGGTGGAGCTTAAATTTAAATACAGGAATCTGACCCCAGAACTGATGTGCTTAACCTTCGGGTAGCACTGCAGGACATTATATTTGAGGACACTGTACCATGCTATATGTTATTTTTCTGGGTAAGGGGCTCATAGGTGGAAGCAGTCACAGGCAGACTAGGCTGGGGAGACTAATGCCTTCAGGGCACAAAGGAGTTCCCAGCTTAGCAGGGAGTGGGGAGCCTGAACAGGAGGTAGGAGGAGAGAAGGGTAAGAGAAGAGTGGTTGATGCAAAACCAGGAGAATAATACGGGCACACTTGGCAGTGGGAAGTTTAAGGAGACAGAGAAATCTCTAAAGGAGATATTTTTTTAAAAAAATAAATTTATGGGACAGTCTCTAAAATACCCACACCACTTCTCCTAGAAAACCTTTAGTATAGATCTACATTATTCTTTAATTCAATTTTTTCTTTAAGTGAGACTGGGTTATGTGGAATTCCGGAATTAATTCAAGTTTCATAAGCAGTTAGTGAAATTATGAGCTAACTGTTACAGTCTCAACCCTGTCTTTGGATCTCCTCAGGGAAGAATGAGGAGAAGCTGGGGCCAAAGCTTGAAGCTAGGCTGTAGTTAGGATTTCTGATCAAGTTCCCTCCTGTTTTGGATTTTGGAGCTACATATATTTAAGAAAATGCAAAAAAGAAAGAGGGAAGAAAAGGTTGAGATGGTGCAGAAATAAGAACAAGAGAAAGTGAGAGAAGATGTAGAAAAAACTTGAGTCTTTGATTTGTATGGTGTGATTTCTGAAATTGCTCCAGCCTCTACAGGATTTATATAGCTTCATTAATCACACTTTCTTTTGAAATGGAATTTTCTGCCTTGGAGCCTTTGAACATTGACATCCAAATACAATATATTCTTTTAAAATCACCTCTGGATAAAGACAACACTGTTGAGGTAATTCCCCCAGATTGAAGGTGGAGTCTGTTTGGTCTTCAGATCTTGATGATAATGTGCCGAAAATAGGACCTCCCTTCCGAGAACAGAGGCGTTCTGCTATGATTAGGATCCCAGGGGCAGACACCCGGGGCCAGGAACCCATGGAGAAAAAAAGGAAAAGAGCCCCTTGTCTTTGCTTAACAACAACAAACAGTGCCATCTAGTGGCCATTTATGTTATCGCGGAGTCGGCTTGACATTGACCTCTCTGCCTAGCTCTTCCTCAGTGGGACAGACTGGGCCACACAAGATCACCTTTCTGCAGTTCTGCCCTCAGTCAAATGACACAAGAGTTTGTTAAAGGTGCTGCCAATCAGAGTGGCTGAATCCAAGGGTCCCCCCCTCCTCCCAGGTTGACTTTTGTATGCTGGAAAATCCACACAAACAACAAAGAACAAAGATTATGTTCTTCCGAAAAGAAGGAATGGAAGGGGAACAGAGGTCTTTGGGATTCACAGCGGATACATGTTACCTTATCTAACTCTTGAAATCGCTCTGGTTTGGTAAGGAACCAGAACATAAACAGGTCAAGGTCAAAGTCAAGCAATCAGAAGAGGCAGAGCTGGTGCTTAATGCCAGTCTCTTTAGGCTTTCTCTCTGGTTTAGCTTTTGGTGGGAATTTCCCTTTCTGGAAGACCCATATTTCCAGGCCTTGCCACAGATCTTCCACCTTTCAGGGTGATTTCTTGAGATCAGCAATAACACCTTAGAACAGGCAGAGGCCCTGGCACAGGCAGTGCCCTGAGCTTGTAGACCAAACTTCAGCAATTGTTTGTGGGTATGTGCTGCCTTTCACAGTCACCACCAGCTGCTCCAAAGAAAACTGGACCTCTGGATCTCCAACCCAACAATGGTGTTGGCTACATCAACCTCCCTGCCCATTTTCTATGCATAGGTGTCTAATAGCATAAAAATAAAATATGCTTTTCATAATTATGAAATAGAGGTTTATTTTCAAATAAGAAAGTACTTATTATAGTTAATTCACTTGGAGTCGTTCAATTTATGATTTGATCAGAAAAAAATAAATGTCAATTATTTATGAAAGCTCACTAAAAAATAGGCATAGAAAATACTGGAATAGAAACCCTATTCATTCAAATACGTTAATGGTGGAGATTAATGAGATAGCTCTGCCCGACTATTGTAGAGAATAAGAAAGAAGCATTTAGCTAAAGCCATAACTTAGGGTAATAAGCAAGCATATGTAGTTCTGAATCTTTAATTCAGGCACTCAATTACAGTTAACGTAGGTAAAAATATCTTGTTTGAACAGACTCTAATAGGCCACTGTGGGTACACCAACAAGAGGGACGTAAAGTTATAGACTAGACAGCAAATTAAGACATCTTCTTGCCATTGTAGTTGACTCCTAGGAAAATGGAAGGAAAAAAAAAAGAAGCTTTCCTGACTTTTCAATGAGCAAGTGCTTTCACAATCTGAATGAATAAAAATCCAGGGGATTACAAAGTCGGTGAAAACAATAACTGTCAAAACCCTGCGACCAAAATTAGGATTCTGCTATTGCTCTAATGTTTTATCATCAATGTTAACAAGTTGTCAGGAAATCTGATTGTAAGTTTGGCTTACCTATTCCCTGCAATGCTTTACAATTGACATTTTGGAGAGATGATTTTCGAAAGATTATATCATAGTCACACTGTTTTTTCATTAGCAAGTATTGAATTTTTATAAAATATAAACAATGTTTGAAAAATAAATGAGTAAAATGAAGATAATGGGGGCACGGAAATAATATTGGGGTCTGTTGAGATATTAGTAAAACACTTCTACAAGTATGAAAAGCCAACCAGATGCTATGGCACACACCTGTAATTCCAGCAAACTGGGAGACTAGGGCAGGAGGATTGCAAGTTTGAGGCTAGCCTGGGCAATTAGAAACTCTCTGCAACTTAGGAAACCCTGTCTCAAAACAAAGAAAACAAACAAAAACCAAAAATTAAAATTAAAAGCAGATGGTGTCTCAATGTTAATAATTAAAATTAGAATTAATTTCTTCAGATAACTTGGGCTTTAACATTTCTGAAAACTAATCTGATAAAAAGTTCATGTCAGATTAAAAATGCAACACATTTTAACAACAGCAAGAAGGAAATTCAATGTCAACAAACTGTTGGTGAAAATAATTTGATTTTTATGCCCCTCAGTCATGGTAACCATGTGAAGAAGGAATGAACTGGGATTACAAACTCCAATATGGATCCCATCACTCAGTGGATACTGCTGCCCCTGGCTTGGAGTCTTTTTTTTTTTTTTTTTTTTTAAGTTTCTGAAATGCATGGCATAGAGCCTTCTTCCTAATGGAAACTCACTCTGGAGTTTCTACCTGTGGAGGCTGGATGTCAAATGAGGTCATGATGTATCTTGGAATAATAACATTATGGTAAACATTATTTGTTGCATCTCTACTAGGGGCCTTTGTTGCAATTCTACTATGTGTCAAAGTACAAAGTGGTCTTTATTTATTTATTTGTGTATTACTTTTTAAATTCTTACCATTATATCCCTTCTTCCCCGCCGTACACCTAATTATACAAGCTTAAATTACTTGTACATCTTCAACTTAATTTTTTGGTAGTCAGGATGATTTTGTGCTCTTTCCTGGGAGAGTAGTCATTAAGGGCAAAAGGTCCATTTTTGGCAGTGACAGAGAAGAAAATAAATATTCGCTTTGTTCAAGCAGTTGCTTAAACAGTGTCCCTATGCTCAAAGTTGAGTCCAGATTTATTGTTATATTCTGACACCCTCACCCACCCTGCTTATAATGTGAAAGTTGAGCTCGTGAGTTTGTCGAAGCACAGCCACCAAATGTTGTGGTCTAGTAATGCACTAGGGAAAGTTTCCAAGGGAGATGATTGAGGTGACTCCAGGGCTGGTAATTCTGTCACTCTGGGATTGGCCTCAAGACCTCAATATCTTTTATGCTATGAGTCTAGCCCCTAGTGCATAGCTGATTGGTTCAGTGATGTACACCTGACCAATTACAGTCTTCCCTGGGATTTTTGAAGATTAATAAGGAAGTCTCCCACTGGAAGCAATGGTTAAGATATGAAGAGCAGGAATTGCTGCTGACTGTTATATTTCATGCCATAGAGAAGTTTCTGTGAGAGAATAAAGGTAACATTCAGAAAGAACTATGGGCTGAGATGAATAGAGTATATTCTGGTCATCTGTAATAACCTGGATCTTTCTGAAGCCCCCTTTACCTGTGCCTGGGTACATGGCTTTCTTTAGGTTGGTACATACTGTGTTTCTGTGACTTGTTACCATTGAATTCTAACACAAACTCCTTCCTCAAATGAGTATTCCATTGCGTTTTCAATCTCTTAATAACATATAAATAACTATGGATGGGCTTATTCTGTTTTAACTAAAGGACACTTGTAGCTCAGCTGTCCTCTTGAAGCCTGATTAGTTCCAGCCAGCTGAGAAGGGCTGGTGGCCTTGAGGAAGAGCCCAGCCCAGGCCCTTGAAAAAGGGGCGGAAGAATCTGTAGGGTGGATGGAAGGAGTGAGTGTTGGGGAATTAGTCATGGGAAGGGCAGACCTCAGATGGAAAATGGTCTTGAAAGTGAGTCTTAGAGGAGATAATAAACCCATTTCACTCACTTCATAATGTAGTACTCTGAGACCAATCTCTTTGTTCCATAATCAGAGACAGGTCTTTTTTTTTTTTTTTTTTTTTAAGGGAGAAGTGACATTTATTCTAGTTTTTCTAGAATATTATTTCCGATAATTCACTGGCTCTGAAAGAACTTGATAGATCCTGCACATATTTTACTTGGAAAATTTTTAGTATTACATAAATAACCACTATGAGCTATTGCTAGGCTATTCACAAGGCAGGGGTTAGTGGCATTAAAAAGCATCTTCTATGATAGTTCTGCACATATTTTTACTTGAAAAGTTTTTATTATTACATAAATAACAAAAATGAGTTACTGCGAGGCCATCCAAGAGATAGGGGTTAGAGGCATTAAATGGCATGTTCCAGTGAGTCCTTGTTAAACATGGCGGGCTAGGGCTATAAAATATCAGGCTGTATTGTCCATATTTTCAAGTCCTGGAGAAAAGCCCATTAAAGCCATGTTACTCACATTAATTCAACATTTAGCCACTTACAATACAAACCCCAGTCTTTTGGAAAATGGCATTAAAAAGTTTTACCATATATGGACATTATTTATTGCTTGAGCCCCAATGTCTACTTACAATATGCTCTTTATCAGACCCAAATGCCCACTTCAGAGATTTTCGTTTTAAGCAACAACTGGCTTCTTACATTATCCAATGATGCAGGAAAGTTAAATTACAGCCAGTTCATATCATAGAAACAAAATGTTTCCTGCAATTACTGATAAGGGACAGTTCATTTTCTCTCTGTCATCCTGAAAAAAAACCCTCCTAACAACAATTCATGCCTGGTTAAACAGGATTTCCACATCTACTGCTGACATCTTTCCAAATAATTCAGGGTTGTTATTACTGTATAGCCCTGGCAAGGCTCAAAAGCAAGCAGACTTGACGAGTCTGCTCAAAGCAGAGCTTAAGTAGTTGTAATTAATAATAATTACATGCCCACTACACTCCAGTTTTATCATATTATCCGTCAATGCAAATAAAAAAAAAAAAAAACCCACACACCACACGCTTGCAACAGGATTAGCACATTACTAAAGCCACTCTGCATATGTCATATTTCTAAAGTTTAAAGTATGTGTAATGGTTTCTGTTTTATTGATCTTCATTATTCTCTGCCTGGTTGCAAAAAAAAAAAAAAAAAAAAATGGTGTTCAGAAGCAATAAACTATGGGAGCAGTGTTGTTGTTCTCTTCCAAAATCCTGCTTTCCTCCTGCCGTGACTCGGATTCGAACCGAGGTTGCTGCGGCCACAACGCAGAGTACTAACCACTATACGATCACGGCGAGCTACGGAAGAGCTGAGCACTAAGCTTTCTTTAAGAGCCATTGCAGTATTAAAATTTGTGGAAACACTGCCATCTATTGCCTAAGTATGTACATTTTCTTAATATTGGGAAAAAGAAGTTGAGTTTTGGTTATCTCTAGAAGAAAACTTACAAAGTGCTTGAATATGAAATCAACTTCTCTTGACGGATTGGGAAAATTTTAATAGGAAGGATTCACTATCCAAAAAAAAAAAAAAATGGTAATCAAGGTAAAAGACTGAGAGGCACTGGTCTGTTGACTCATGCTTCCTACATCCCCCCACCCCCTGATACTAGGGATTGAACCCAGGGGTGCTCTACCACTGAGCCACATCCCCACCCTTTTTATTTTTTATTTTGAGACAGGGTCTCACTAAGTTGCTGAGGCTGGTCTTGAACTTGGGATCTTTCTTCATCAGTCTCCCAAGGAGCTGGAATTCCAGGCATGTGCCACCGTGCCCAACTCAGTCTCTCTAATTTTAATAATGGGTATAGATTTTCCATCCCTACCACCACCAATTATGTTGCACTGAATAACAACATATCCAAGCCTCTTTTGTGTATATTCTTACTTCTGTTCCTATCCTTATTTCCATATGCTTTGGTAACACAGCCATAAAAAAAAAAAAAATACAACAAGAACAAAACGCCCTGCGACTCAGCATCATCAGAAAGTCTAGTTTCTCCCAGCAAAACAAACATAATCCCCACTGAACAAGAGGCACCTTCCAAACCCACTAATTCTTGAAGCTAACACACCACCTGGAGTATATAGGTCTAAAATCACATTCATCTCAAAAATAAGCTTCCCATTAACATTGGTAACCCATCATACAAAGAAGCTTGAGCATTCTATGCCATGTGCATTTCAAGGGGAAACAACATAAACTTTCCCGTAAAACTTAGTCAACACAAGGTACTCCAATCTTTAAAGAAACCACAAATAAAACTGTATTTCTCATGAATGGATTGTTATCAGAGTGTCTCCTTTAAGCCCCCTAAACAGGGAGGACCGGGGAGCAGCTGGAGCTTGCTGGCACTGAGAGTGGGTGGCCAGAACCTAATCCATGACCTGATTGGTGGCCATCAGCTCCAGAGCTTCTGGAAGGAGCATATGTCTGAAGATAAAAGTTTGAGACACAAAGGGTCACTCACACACTACCCTCAATCACCTATAGCCCCTGTTACCTTCCTTCACATTTGCACAAACAAATTTTTTCCCGGAGTCATATTGAAGATTCTTGCCTAAGGCCCTGAGCCCTGCCTGGACTATGCAGGTTCAAGACAAAGTGTTCTCTGGCCTAAGCAGAAACAGGAGGGTGAGTCTGGCAAAGGGTCACTGTGTAGCAAGGGGCAAAGCAAATCTCTTGATTGGCAAAGAGGAAATGGCTCCTTTCTGCAGTTCAGTGGTTTGTATAGCACCTTCATTATTTCTGCAGTGGGTACTTTCCAACAGACAACAAGAGAAGCAATATGTTAAAAAAATCAACTGGTAGGGCTGGGGCTGTAGCTCAGTAGTAAAGTGCTTGCCTAGCACATATGAGGCACTGGGGTGGATCCTCACCACCACATAAAAGTAATATAATAAAAGTATTGTGTCCATCTACAACTAAAAAAAAATTTTTTTTTAAATCAACTGGTAGAGTCCACATTATGGAACCAGACTGTGTGGATTCGAATTCTGGCTCTGTCATTTACTAACTGGGGGAACATGGGCTGTTTATTTAACCTCTCTACCTCCTTTCTCACCCATTTAGTGGAGATAATTATAGCACTACTTCTCAGGACTGCTAGGAGGATGAAGTAGGTAAGTGCCTGTCAACAACTTAAAATAGGCCTGTCACATAGTAAGTACTAATGGAAATGTTAGTTACATTATGGTGATTTACATAAACATATTTCATTGCACTCCTTAAATTATGTCACATGTCCCATCTGTCAGCCTAGGTCACACTGTGCAGTGATGCCCCAATCCTGGTAGCTTAGAATAAGCTTTTCTCTTGCTTGTGTTCATGTCTACTGCAGGGCTCTGCTCTGTGCCTCCTCACTCTGGGACCCCGGCAAAGGAGACAGCTACTCTCACAAACTCATGGCTCATCACTTGGCAAAAGGAAAGAGAGCTCTGGAAATTCCGGAACCAGCAACTAAAAGCTCTTCAGATCATTGGAGCCTGGGGGTCAAACCTCTAGAGAGAGAATTATGGATTTGGGGTACCATATACTTTACCCATGGACCAGCTATTATTGGGTATTTGGAAATCATTGGCTATCATTTTGTCCAAACTTTACTGCCTATTTTGCGATGCGACGTGCAGCCTGGTTCTACCATTTTCTATGATCCGCCAGCTGAGTATCATATCAGCCTCTCCTTGATTTCCCACATGCTTGGGTTAACGATCATGATCCCAGCTTCCATTTTGTGCCACATCTGGGCATACCTGAAAAACAGAGTCCTAGCTGAAGGATTGTAAAACACAGTGCAAGCCTGCAAGAGTAGGTCAAGGCAATATGTTGGACCCGTATTTTTCTGAATTTGTGTGGCACAATCAATTTGGAAATAGTACTTTCAGTTCTCTCTTACTGCATACATCAGAACAATTTCCTGTTAATTAATATGATGTTTTGACATTTGGTTTTGGTATGTTTTAGTACAAATATCCAGGAAAAAATATTTCATTTGAATACATCTGAGAAACAAATTGTTTAATTAATCCAGGCAGGGAAGGCATGATGATGACAGAGAGAGATGAAAGGAGGCAGAGAGAGAGGTAGTGAGCTAGAAAGAGGGGAGCAGGTAGAGAAAGGAAGAGGGAGAGGGAGAGGGAGGGGAGGAAGAAAGAGAGGCTTGCTTTTTTTAGATTCTAGTACTTTTTCCAACCCTCTCCCTGTGTGACCTTGGGTTAATCACTTAACTTCTCTGAATCTCTATTTCCGCATTAGAAAAGTAAAGGCCACTGGACTAGAGGAGTTCTCAGATTCCTTATGTCTGTGTCATACCATAAATGTAACTTAGAGAATAGGTTCATGAACAATAGCCCAGTGTAAAAATTTTGGAGGAAAAAAGAAACATTCAAAGCCAGAGAGTCTTGCAGCTATTATAGCTGTTGTTCATTTTTTTTTTTTTTCTTAAGTTCATAGAAGCTTGTCCACTTCCAAAGTCCTCAACCTTATTTTCTTGCCTATAGTAACACATTTTAAGTACATAGAGATTGGTCTGTTGGACGAGTGGTTTCCTTTGAATGTAAGGAAGAAAACCTTTTTCTTTTTAAATAATATTTAATACAGTGTGATTTTATTTTAAAAAATGCTAATACCTAAGCCAAGTGCATGCAAACATTGTGGATCAAAATAGTTTCAAACTAGAATAGCAAAGGGATCCAAAGATGGCAAGAATTTCTTGCTTGTGAGGGGCACTAAACGGTGGAATTCCTCTCCAAAGACCACTGTTGACTTCCTTCCGCAGAGTCTTTAAAAAGAAGATTGACGTTTACAGGTCTCATTGCTAGAGCAACAGCCTTGCCGCCTGACTACCATATTCTGCCTCTGATGGAGTTGTCACGTTCCCTGGTTGTTCATAATGGATTCTTGCAGAGGAGCAGGGACTGACAAGGGGAGACCCCCAGACTGGATGGGTCCCCACCTCCCAGCTGAGTCCTGTCTCCAGTGTGGCTGCTCCTCCCTCTCTTCCCAGACCAAGCTCCCCCACCCCCCAGCCCTCCTCTCGGTCCGCCTCCTGCCTCACTGGGGGTGGGGAAATGACAGTCAGATCCGTCCCTGGGCTGGAGGCCAAGAGCGGCAATCCGCTGGGCTGAGGCTGGCCCTGTGCCCGGTTTTCAGACAAAGACAGGTTGGGAACCCCCCTGCAAAGAAGGCTCCACAGTCTCCTCCTCCCAGGGTCCCGTCTCTTCTTTCTTGGGTTCTTTCTAGAACACCACTCTCATCCCAGGGAGGATTGTGTTTGTGAGAGACAGAGAGATGGAGAGGTGGGGGGAGAGGTGGGGCCAGGGAGAAAGACTGGACATTCTGGTGCCTGTAAGGGGACCCGGACCCCTCCTGCCTCACTGGGCACACACCCCATCCACACCCCAGGGAATGACTTGTATTTTTAGAAGAAAAAAAATAAGGTAGCTGAAAGCAAAGAAAGCTCAAGTTCAAGGGTGGCTCCAGATTCCCAACTTGCAGGCGCGTCACCACCATAAAAACCCTGAAGGCTGAATCCTCTTCCCTGTCACCATCTCCTTCAGGTTTCCTGCATGTATCAGAAAAATCTTTGGTTCCGAGAAATCACAAAACACTGGAGAAAATACATGATTTTTCGAATGCTTGTAACCACAAAATGTTTTAACAGTTTACATTTTCGAGAGTAAACTGCCTGGAGTGATTTTCCCCCTTGCTTATTAATGAATTCTATTTAACCAAGTCAGAAATCTTGCTGTGGGGGAAAGCTGGAATGGTAGGGCTGGGGGTGGGGAGGGGTTGTTGGTTGGTGGTTTAATTTTAATTTTTCTTGCCTGAAGGCACCATTAGAAAACTCCAGATGCAAGGCTTTCTGAAAGAATTCCTCATCCGATACAGCCCTCTGGAGTCCATGGGCCTAACCTTTATGATCTGCGGGGCCGGGCCCCTATCTAGAAACCTTATGGGGGGGGCGGCCTGATCCATTAGGGATAATGTACAAAAACAAGGAGCCCCATGGACAGCTGAAAGCCTGGGGCAGCGGAGAATTAGAGCTCTGTGTGTAGGAAAAGGGGTGGCATCAGGACCCCCTGAGAAAGGGGAATGGGGTGGGGAGAGGTGTTGCCTGATGATGGAAAGCCAAGGAGTGACCCACACCACATTTCTCTTCCCATTGCATTAAGACCCTGAAGCTTTAAGAAAGAGAAGTGAAGGGCTGGGAATGTGGCTCAGCGGCAGAACTCCTACCTAGCAAGTCTGAGCTCCTGGTTCAATCCCCAGTACTTTAAACAAACAAATAAAACGAGAGAGAGAGAGAGAGAGAGAGAGAGAGAGAGAGAGAGAGAGAGAGAGAGAGAGAGAGAGAGAAGCTGCACCCAGGGCCTTGTGCATGATAGGCAAGCATTGTGCCACTGAATTACCCTCCCAGCACCTACAAGCTCTTTTTCTTAAAGAAACTCTGGCATAGGCCACCCTAGGACTGAGAGCCTTGTATAAATGATTTGATCTTTCTGTGTTTAAGTTTTCTTCATAAAAAGGAACAACAACCCATAACGGGGTAGGGAGGGGGAGCATGGGAGGAATAGACGAACTCTAGATAGGGCAGAGGGGTGGAAAGGGAAGGGAGGGGGCAGGGGATTAGCAAGGATGGTGGAATGTGATGGACATCATTATCCAAAGTACATGTATGAAGACATGAATTGTATATGTGCGAACATACTTTATATACACACAGAGATATGAAAAATTGTGCTCTATATGTGTCATAAGAATTGCAGTGCATTCTGCTGTCATGTATTTAAAAAAATAAAATCAATTTTAAAAAAGGGAACAACAATAATATCTACAGTGTTGTGGTGAGGATTAAATACACACAATGCACGTAAAAGAGTGTCTGATACGGAGCACGCGCTTTGCACATACTAGCTATATTTGGGTTGCACCAGACTATGGGAAGGAGCTGCCTTCAGCCTCGGGCCAGAGTGAGGAGATGCCAGAAGAGCGGACGTGTGCCAAGGCCCATGGTAGCCTGTGCTGTACTGACTGGGCTCTATTTATGGTAAGTGGACTGGGTTAAGGGGCCAGTTGGACACCAGAGGGAAGTGTGCCTCAGGGTAAAGGTGCTCCTGTCCCAGGAATAGGAACATGACTGGGAACTGTGGTAGGGACAAGAGAAGAGGCAGAAATGCACAAAAGAAGGAAGGGCCTCAGAGCAGAGGCCGGCTGCACTAACTTCAGGCTAACAGGATGCTGCTTTCATGCTGAAGCAGCTGTGCCGGGAGCACACGCAGGCCAGGCCGGAGTGGGACCCTGGAGGGAAGGGAAGAGCTGGGGAGAAGGATGGCCGGGACATGTGGGAGCCTGCAGTCATTTCTCAAGGCTCTCCTGTGTAGAATGAGCTCACCAGTTGGGTCTTTTCTTAGCTGAGACTTTTTTTTTTTTTTTTTTTTTCTCTCTCTCTTTTCCTTAGAGTGGTGACAGGTTTGCTGTTAGAATGTCTGAGCTCTCCCATGCCTGCGCCTGGTCCCAGTTGGGTGGGGCTGGGAACAGTCTGTGACCAGGCATCTCTACAAGGAGCAGGCTGTCTTTCTCATCTATCTCTGACACACCGAACCTTAGGGTCTAGAAAAGAGCAGGGATCGGCTAGATTTAAAAAGTGGCCGAGTGTGCTTTGGAATCCCAAAGTGTGGTCTCACTTTAGAGCTGCGTGATGAACCGATAAACATTTTTTTAAAGAGTTCTTGAACCGGTCTCTTTTTCTTATTGTTTCATGCTTTGTTATTGATGATCTGAATTTCTTCCTTTTCTGAAATACCTTTTCACAGGTACACTGTGAGTGGCATAGGGGTCCATGAACAATCCTGACCTCTGTGAATACCAGAAATCACTGGGGCCACCACCTCTCCCGATTGAAGTGAAGCTAGGGAAAAAAAAAAATGAACAAGCACCTTGCGTATCAGGAAGGGAGTGCTATTCAGTTGATCAGACCTTGAAAATCTGGCAATTAGAAACAGATGAAAACATTAGCTGGGAGGGGTGGTGCCCACCTTAATCTCAGTGACCCAGGAAGCTGAGGCAGAAGGATTCCAAGTTAGAGGCCAGCCTCAGTAGTTTAGTGAGACACAGCGGTAAAGCACCCCTGAATTCAATTTCTAGTACCAAGAAAGAAAGAAAGATATGAAAACACTATTGCTATTACCTGATCTCTATCCGTTAGTCCCTTGAGAGTGAGATAGAAATTAGGGAACAGGACAATGATATGAAATGGACACAGAATGAACACCATGTTCACCTGTTCATATTTTGTTCAGGGTCTGCTTTGTTCAAGATAAAGTTTATAATCTGGGAATGTTTATTTAACTTCCTGTGCTTCATTGACTTAAAAAAAAAATCTCCTTATCTATTGCACAAGGGTATTAAGAGAAAAAATGTGAACTATTTAGAATGGTTTGAAAGGTGTTGCATATAACACACAACTGCAATTATTCTCACTATTATCATCATTATGATAACCATTATTGATGGGAAGGTAGATATTAAGTTTACAAGAAGAAGCCAGATTTCTATCCTAGGTAACTCTAGAACCATAAAGATATCTTGGATGAAAAACCTGGACCCCTGACAGCTTTCCCTTAATTATCATCAATTCTTTGAATGGGCTGGAAAGAAGAAAAAAAAAAAAAAAGAGTGAGGGGTGGGGGCGGGGAGGAGAGAAAACTAGCCTAATTGAATGTAGGATAAACTATTCATTAGTAAGCTAAATAGCTACGACATTTAATAACCTATAGTGCCTCATGGAAAACCAAGACACTGCCAAAAGTAATTGAAGTTTGTGATTCTCCAAACTGTTATTTAAAGCAGGATTTGGCAAGGCTCAAGTGGGTCTGCACCAATTTTAATTGCATTTTTAAAATTCAGGGTGGATATTGTGTTTCTTTACTCGTTATTTGCGCAGTGAAATCCCTTTATGGTGAACTTGCTTATAGTAAAAACCTTATGCAGTGATTTTAAAGTTCAAAGCATGTGGGAACTGTCTCTATCAAAACCCACGCTTCAAGTTCTGACCTTTTAACTGATTAATTCCCAGTTGCATATAACCACCAATTTGGTTTCTTTTTTTTCCCCAACATCTAACAAAGCAGTAAACCCTTATTATTACCACAGAGAGCTTCTTGGGGGGTCAGGATGGACTTGACCTAGGGCGAGGGCCCTCCAGGATTGACTGAATGGGCCCTGGAGGAGAACTACCAAGTGCCATGTCCACCTGAAGAAATGGCCCTGGTCACCCCTGACTCCCAGGCCTAGACACAGACATACTCAAACAATGCTTTTAGTATTGACCTTCGGTGCAGCGTATCCAAGAGACAACTGTATCTGCATTGCCCTCGGAATTCCTGATGGGCCTCTCCACCCCGCTGTAACTTCCCCTGAATAATTATTTTAAAATAACTACCATTTGTTGAGCACCTATGACTACAGCAGGCCACATGCTCAACGCTTCACAGGCATCCACAGGAGAACCTCACATTAGTATTTTCTCCATTGTGCCAAGGTGCAGAGCTGGTTAAGGAGCTGGTTCAAGGCCAGACAGCCGGAGTTGCCAGAGCTTGGATTCGACCCTCAAAGGCTGGCCCCGGGTCTGGCCTCTACACTGCCTCACTCCACGGCAACACCGTTGACATGTGCTGTGCCTCATGGGTGACACTTCCTGCTATTCTTCCTAGGAAAGTCCCCGTGTCCTGTGTCTAAGCACACAGGAACTCGGATCTCAGTGCTTTTGATTCCTACCCTGTGAAAGGGGCCACTGATGCTGTCTTCCCAGGGGATCAGCAGAGGATCCAATGACACTGAGCAAAATAAGCATGTGCTAAAATGTTCATGATAGGCACCATGTGGCAGCAGGCGTGGGCTGCCAGGACAAGGTGCCACAAACAGGCCGCTTACCCAGCAGGTCTGCACTATCTCATGACTCTGGAGCTGGAAGGGGTCAGTGGGCCTCTCCCCTAGCTGATGGTCTGCTGGTGATCTTGGCTTGGCCATGTCCTCACCTTCGCATGGCATTATAGGGACCCACTGTGGTTAGGATACCCTCCAATGGTCTTGTTTTACCTCTATAAAGGGTCTATCTCCAAGTGCATTCACATCCTGAGGTACTGGGCGTAAGAACTCTGATGGGTCTTTTTGGAAGGACATACCCTTAATAAAACATGAGCTGCTATTTTTATTTCAACAAAGGGATTATTAGTTACATGCATGTTGTTTCTGTCAGGTATAGTGTTTGTGATTTGTCAGGGGCCACTGTGCTTAGCACTAGCTCAGAGCCCTGCTTGTGACTGACAGTCTCAGGTGCAGTCACAGGCAAACCTTTCGGAGGTCTCTAAATCCCACCATCCCTGACTCTTCTGACTACAGATATGTTGACTCCATCCTTCCCAGAATACATGATGGAATGAAGGAGGGCCGGCTCATGGAACTTTGGGAGCAGAAGCCAAGGTTCCTAGCTAGTTTGGGCGAGGTTGACACTAACTGGTTTGCCAGTGCCAGGTTCTTTTCTTCCTGCGTGTAATAGGAACTGTCACTTTTGCTCTCCCTGGCAACCTCCAAACCACGAGCGCTCGCCTAGCACGTGCAGGGCTCTGAGTTGGATCCTCAGCACCACATAAAAATAAATAAAAAAATTAAGTATTCAAAAACAAAGCAATGAGTGAATTCATCTAGGGAGACTGTAGATCTAAGAAGAGTATTCATATATTTAATATAGATCTCACACTAGACAATCCATAGGTCCTTCCCATGGCAATATCTAGAAGACAATGTCTAGAAGGACAAAAACAGAACATGGGTGACATGAAACCATGATGACAATTTTGGGAGTCAAGCACAATGATCGAGGCTGAATCTGTGAGAATGGATGGGTGCTCCAAATAGGAGCCAGCCATCACTGAAGGTGTACTCAGCCTCACGCCAGAGAGAGATTAATTTTCACGATCAGATGTTGGACAGTTCAGAAATGTACAGGGTGAGTGGCTGTTGGGGTGGTGGTGACCTTAGATAATATAGTTGTTGTTTTCTTAGGCAGACATCTACATTTGCTAAATTTTATCCTTATCTTCATTCACTCTGACTTTTCAGTAATTGTGAAATGTGTCAGAAAATTATAAAAACATAGGTACATTACTATAGTTTAAAAATGAAAACAAGTTTAACCAAGTTAAGTGAACATTGCAGGACCAGACACCCCGTTATTGTGTGCTTTCTCCCACGAGTAACCCAATATCCTCACTTTTGTGATAACCATTCTTTGTTTTCTCTATTCCCATCAGTGCCTGTGTATGCCTTCCTCAACCATAAATGATTTGATTGTGCTTAATTTTGAACTTTACATAAGTGGAATAAGTACAGTACACGTTGTTGTATGGCTTACTCTTTTTTAGTGCTGTATAGTGCTTTCTTGTCCCAACTATCTGCTGTGAGTAGATGGGAATATGGTTGATTTTCATGTATTGATTTTTATCTGACAACTTTGCCAAACCCTCTTAAAATTAACCTACATATTTTGGAGGAATTCTCTATGTTCATAAACATACATGTCATCTAAAAATAATGACTTTTTTAAAAAAAATGACAATTTTGGTCATTTATTTTATTTTATTTTATTTTGCAGGGGGGTAGATACCAGGCATTGAATTCAGGGGTCCCTGGACCACTGAGTCACATCCACAGCCCATTTTTTTGTATTTTATTCAGAAACAGGGTCTCACTGAGTTGCTTGGTGCCTTGCTTTTGCTGAGGCTGGCTTTGAACTTGTGATTCTCCTGCCTCAGCCTCCCAAGCCACTGGAATTACAGGTGTGTGCCACCATGCCCAGGTGATCATTTCCTTTATATCTCCTTTCCTTGTTTTGTCGTGCTGGCTAAGATCAATGGTACAAATTTGAATAAGAGGGTGACAGCCAACATTCTTTTTTTTTCTATTAACATTTTTATCTATCAAAATGGTATTTACTTTAAGTTTTTATAGACATGCTTTATCAAGTTAAGGAAGGTATCTTGTATTGCTAATTGACATAAGAAATCTTAACTCTTTTTTTGGAATTTAGATGGTAAAATGGATACTAATTATTAGCATGTACTCTTTTGGCATCTCTTGAGATGATCACATGGCTTTTCTCCTTTAAATTGTTAACATGGATGTTAATTTTCGAATGCTGGACCAACACTGTATTCCTGAAATAAACGCAACTTGGTCACTGGTCTTCCTTGGGAGCACTGCTCACCTGGTTTTCTAGAATTCTGGGTAGGATCCAGGCTATGTTCTTGAATGAGATGGGGCTGCCACCATTCATTGTTCCACCAACCAGTGTTCCTTTCTTCTTACTTCTATCTTCCCGGCTCTCTAGGCTTCTTTCCTTCTGGCATCTCAAAATGTTGATTTGGGAGCATTTTCTTGATCCCTGAAGAATAACATCCTGTAGAATTACCATCAGAGAACAGATTTTGTGTGTCTGAAAGTGACTTGGTTTCACCTTCATTTCTGAAGTATACGCTCCCTAGGCTCAGAATCCCAGGTGGTTTCCACTGTCACCAGATTAAAGGGATCCCCACCCTCTTGTCCAGCTTCCATGGATGAGAAAGGGGGCTCTCAGGTCACTGCTCTTCTTGAGGTTATGCTTTGCTATTGGACCCTTTTTACGGTCATTTCTTTATGGGCTATAGTTTTCTTCTGTTTTTATTGTCACTATAATGCGTCCATGTATAGATTTATTTTTAATTAGACTATTTGGGATTTCTCCTTCTTATTCTTCTTCCTCTTCCTCCTCTTCCTCTCCTTCTTCACCTTCCTGTTCTTCCTCCTCCTCTTCCTCTTCCTCCTCTTCTTCTTTTTCTTCTTCCTTCTTCTTCATTTTGGGGATTAAACCCAGGCATATTCTACCACTGAGCCACATCCCCTACCCCTTTAAACATTCTTTTGAGACAGAGACTCACTGAGTTGCTCAGGCTGGCCTCAGATTTGCCGTCCTCCCTCCTCAGCCTCCACATACCAGGATTACAAATGTGCTCTACTACACCCAGCTACTTAGGCTTCTTGACCCTGAATTGCCACATTTCATTGGTTCTGGAATTCTTTAGTCATTTTCTCTTCGAATACTAACTATGCTTAACTGTTCTTCTCCCATCCTTTTGGGACTGTAATAAAACCTGTTACATTTTCTCCTTATAGCTATCATGTCTCTGTCTTCATTATCGTTCACTATTGTTTGTTATCCTGTGCTGCTTTCTAGATAATTTCTACAGATCTCTTTCATAGTTCACTAATTTTCTTCTCATCTTCCATTAATCTCTATCAAACCCATTTTTTTCTACATAACTTGTATTTATAGTTTATATCAGTCCATGAAGATTAATGTGTATGTCACATATACAGTTATATGACTGAAGTTACATGAAGATACTTAGGATAATCATATGTTTTTAAATCAGATTTTAAAAATTGAATTAAATGAACACCATAAAAATATCTGAGCTCAAACTAGGAAAATATAATCTCTGCTTCTAAATTTAAAAAGTTATTATTGTATAAAATTTCAGACATGAACAAGAGTAAAGGGAGTAGTGTGAAAAAAGTTATATGCCCACTATTCAACTTCAATACTTACCAAATTTTTAAGAGCCTCATTTCATTTTTCTCGACTTACATACTTTAAACAAAATTTACTGAGGAAACATTTAAAGCAAATCCCAGACATCATGGAATTCCATCTGAAAGAACATTTCTTCTGAAAACACCTTAGTACTTATCTCTAATTGACAAGAATATTTGGGTGTGGGTGCAGAATCAATATCATTATCACATCTAAAGAAACCAACAGGAATTCCTTACTTGCTTGAACTCGTATTTTAAGAATTTTATATTTTATATTCCATTTCTAGAAATTCAGCTTAGTTCTTTGACAATCTGCTCAGTCATACTTCATGGTTCATTGTTTCTTCCATGTATTTTTAAGTTTGTGATTCATTTCTTTCAAAATATTTTATAGTGTTTTGAAAGTCTGTGTCTGAAACTTATAGACTCTGACGTCCTGACGGATCCAGGTCTGCTCTGTTTGTTTCAAGTTATTGCTCATGGTGACTTAGCCGCTTGTGCATTTAGTCAAATTTTATTGTGGTATGTGCAATGATCTTGGAATTGTATTTGTGGGGATGCTTGAGGGCTTGGAACGAAGATGTCTTCTTTAGAAAAATGTATACATTTGCTTCTCCTAAGCATTTGGGGACGCAACTAGTCTGAGGGTTACTCTCAATTAAATTCTTGGCTTGAGGTTTTTAAAACCACTCTGGGAATGTAAATTGAGGCAATAAATCTGAGATGAGTTGTAGTTACAAGTTCTAAGTCAGGATTTATTTTTCTTTTCTTACCTTCACTTGGCATCAAGATTAAAAACTGTATTTTCTTTGCAGTTCTCTGGTAGAGGATGGGGGTGGAGGAAGGTGGCAGGATTATTTCTAGTTCACTTTTACTTGGAGGGTAGAGTTCTTTGGGGTGCAGGTTTGTGGCCTTCTTGCCTTGGTGGGTTCTGAAATTGGTCTTATATGCCCCTTGCCATCAAAGTTGTGAAAACAGGAATTCATGTTCATCTGGTTCAACGATGAGCTTTGTCCTAGACTGAACATTCTTTCCTTTCATGAGAGTTCACTAATGGATCTAAGATGATGTGTTTTTATATACTATATTAGACAAAAACTACCATTGTGCATGGAAAAGATTGTCCCAGGCACCTCCTCTGGAGATGAAAGTTCTCTAATCATTTTTTAACCCATACCAATCTGGACTTTGGATCAGTGAAGTCAGAGAAAACCTGACCAAGAATTTTTTAAAAATTATATATATATTTAACTATTTATATAACTATATTTAAAATTATTATATATATATATATATATATATATATATATATATATATATATATATATTTAACTATATGTGCAATCATAAATGGGACTGTGAAAAGGTCTGATCCTTTGCAAACATTATACTATTTGAAAATGTAAATCACAGCAAGGTGAATGTCAATGAACTGAAATAAATCCTTGGAGCCAAGTTCATTGAACAAACAATTAGTTTCTTGTGTTATAACTTAATTTCGTCACAATTCTTATGTCCTCAACTGTACTGATTCTCACTGGAAGATTTATTTTTCATTCAAATAGTTGATGTGTCTCAGCATTTACAGTGGTAGATATGATTATTGGCTAAATTAAGGAGCTAAATATAACAGGAAAAAAGGTGTTTTTATTTAAAGTCTAAATTGATTTAATTATATATATATATTTCAAGAGATTGAGAAGGAATTGTCGTAACCCCCAGGAGAGTGGTAGTAACTTTTCTCTAGTTCTTTCCTTTACTTAAAGGATCCAGTGGGGATGGAGAAGGCATTTTTAGAAGAGATGGCTCATTGTATATCAAAGGACACCACTGAGCTCTTGGTTATGCAAAGAGAATTCCAAAATGGAGGGCAGGGCTTGACACAAGTGAAGTATGTTGCAAAAGACCAGGAAAGGAGCTTTGCTTTCTCTTGAGAGAGGGCCACAAAAGAGACCGAGTGGGAGTATGAAGGTAGGTATGGTAGCTAACACAGCAAGGTGGCCAAAGGACTTTTCCCACCATAAATGTTGGCTAGCTAATATTCTATGTTAAATTTTCGTCTTTATTACAATGTTCCCCAACCTCTAGTCTTATATGGAAGGGACATGTGCAAATCAAAGAAATAGTTGCTCCCAGTTTGGGTCAATGTCAGCATCAAATGAAGGAATAACTCTGTGCTGAGTGGTGAAGAAAAGGAAGTTGGTGGAATGTATAATGAAAGATGGTTATTATGAAACTTAAAGCTCCTGAGAAATACAATATATAATATAATACATAATTATATATAATATATAATAACATATAATATGTATATAATGTATAATGAGATCTGAATGCAGAGCTTAAAGGTTAGGATGTAGTCACATAACACTTGTGTCATTATTAAGACTTATACTACAGCTTAACAGCATTGGAAAGTGGCTCTAATATACAGCAGCCCATAGTTATTATCAGTGTCTAAGGTCTTATAATTCCCTGGTCAAGCTTTTATTCCTCCAGTTATGCTTCAAGCAATAGTTTTCAAACTTAGATGCACATTGGAAACCTTGGGAGAGGGGCTGGGTTGTGGCTCAGCAGTAGTGTGCTTGCCTAGCACATGTGAGGCACTGGGTTCAATCTTCAGCACCATATAAAAATGAAATAAAGATATTGTGTCCACGTACAACTAAAAAATATATAAATATATATTTTAATATATATTTCATATATATATATATATATATATATATATATATATATTTGTATATATAAAAGAAAATCCTGAGAGAGCTTAGACTTGCTGACACCCCACTCTAGACATCCTGATTTAATTGAGTTGGAGGTGGAATTTGGCTTCAGTAGTATAAAAATCTGCCCAAGTGAGGAGTCAGGTGTGGTGGCACATGCCTGCAATCCAGCGACTCAGGAGGCTGAGTTAGGAAAATCAATGGACAGTCTCAACAACTAAACAAGGACCTAAGCAACCTGATGAAATCCTGCCTCAAAACTAAAAGGGTTCGGAATATGGCTCAGTGGTAAAATGCCTGTGGGTTCAATCCCAAGGACTAAAAAATAAAAATCTACCCATGTAAGTCCAATGTTCAGGCAAGGTTGAGAACCACTGATGTAAGACTGCATCTTCTTACAAAGACGATCTGGAATATTCATGTGAGATGCTAAAAAATAATAGAAAATGAGGGAGCAGAAAGTAGAATCATAAAGGAAGTTCATTTTGTTGAAATGCATTTTTATGTAATCCCAGTTCATGTTGGGACTGAAAAAGCAAAATAAAAATAGACAAAAATCTTTTGTGGAGCCCCCTATACAAATGAGAACAAAAAAACACCGATATCCACTCAGTCTATCAGCTTAGCAACTGAACTCAACTATTCAAACTGCGTTAACCTGACTTGGCTTTTCTGGAAACTGAACCCTGGGGCCCAGGAAGTCGATCGCGCCCAAAAAACTACTGTTTGTATAAAGAACTTCCTCCAAATCCATATATCCTTTTTCTATGAATCGGTCCTTCTTGGGACAACAGATAGTTTCCAAAAATATTTCACTGTTTAAAACTTTAGCCATTCTGTGTCCATTAATCTTTTTTTTTTTTTTTGGGGGGGGGGAGGTAATTGTGATCAAACTCCAGGCACTTGACCACTGAGCTACCTCCCCAGCCCTATTTTGTATTTAAATAAAATACAAAAGGGTCTCACTGAGTTACTTAACACCTCGCTTTATTTAATTTAATTTATTTATTTATGTTGAGGCTGGCTTTGAACTTGTGATCCTCCTGCCTTAGCCTCCCAAGCTGTTGGGATTACAATGGGATTACAGGTGTGCACAACCGTGCCCCACCCATGTGTTCATTAATCTTTAGTTATAACAAACTTTGCCCAATTCTAATTAAATTGCCCCTTGCAGTAAGTTGAAAGGCCTACCTTAAACCAGACCTCCACCCCATCTCACGTGTCCTGATTTTGTCCTTCCCACTCCTGCATGCTACTCAAACTCTGTCCAGTTGATGATTTCCTTTTCTTTGCTAAGTAGCACACTGGGCTTTGTTTAAGCAACCACTATCAAGTGTTTATTTACTGCATGTTCAGAGATGCTCACAGGTTTCAGATGAGAAATGTTCAAATGTCTTCTTCTAAAATATCAAGTAAAATAGCTACGGTTCATATGGTCCAGCTAAGTAACTCACAGACATGGTCTGTAATCCTGCAACTACACTTTCAAGGTCGGTGTTGCAGAACATATTTTCACAGAGGTCATGGGCTCGGAGAAGTTTGGAACTTGACCGAGGGTCACACAACTGTGTTTAGAGCAGGGATTTCAGTCCAGGTGTTTCTGATTCTCAAGGCTGAGTTAGCTCCATGGCACCACATTGCCTCTGTTCAGCCTGAATCCAGGTCCGCTTGGGCCAGCTGAAGTGAACATTAGAGGTGTTACCATTCTAATGAGGTGACACCAGCAGGAACCCTCCCAAAGGGACCCTACAAACATAGCCAGGTAATTGACATAAAAGAGTTCCTTTATAATTTTTTCAACTACATTGGTATGTTTTAAATCTTCAACTAGTTAGCGGGTGTTTTCCAGATTATACTTTATTACAACTTTGGATACCTGATTATATTTTATATTTTTTTAATTTAAAATTTTATTATGAAGCACTTTTAATATACAGCAAAATAGAATAGTATAGTGAGCCTAGATATGTCCTCACCCAGGTTTAACATTGATCAGCTTTTGGCCAGTTATTCAAAAGTATATTAGTATGCATATGTGCTCGTATGTGTGTGTGTGTGTGTGTGTGTGTGTGTTCGTGTACACATATAATAAAAGGTAAGGACTTTGAAAGTAGGTATCTTTTAAAAAATAAGTCGTTCTTAAAAAATTTAAACCATAGCTCCATTTCCCACTTAAAAAGTTGACACAATAGTTTGTCAGCATCATCAAATACAGAACCGGTATGCAAGGATCCAATTACATAAGGAATACAGTATTTTAGAGTTTGTTTGTATGATTTGATTAACTTCAAGTAACTCAAGAATGTGTTGTCCTTCATTTAAGTTAGAATATGAAAATTCATCCTCATAGGGATATTTCCACTGTAAGGCAGCTTCCATTACTCACCCTCACTCCCTGGATGGCCTCAGTTTTGAATGCTTTGATTTGAATTTTCACACAAGAAACTTATTTTCATGAAGCCTAATGTTTTCAAGTATGATCTACTTCATTGAAGTGCTGACTGTATAGTCCCTTTTTAAATTTGTATCTTTAATATCTTTACAGTATCCAAGGCTCCTGGGGTGGAGGATACAGTTAAGAAGCATTATTAGTATCAGTTGTTCCAGGATTTCTGCTCTTACTTTGAAGTTGAAGTCCATAAATACTTCAACATATAAATCTTTTTTTTTTCCAGCAGGAATATACATTTCTTTCTTACAAAGCATTCCTTCTTTCTTGCTTTATGGTTCTCTGTGTTTCTAATGAGAAATAAAGAAGTTGTCATAAAGCACTGAGGGATTATATAGTTGAAGGTGCGCACCCTAGGATTCTCCAAGCAATAGTAATCAGAGCTCACCTTTACTAATCCATTGTATTCACAGCACTTTTACACACACACACACACAAAATACAAAAGGAGAAACACAGAAAGAAAAAAAAGAAAGAGAGAAGAAAAAAGAAGGAAGGGAGGGAAGGGGGAGGAAGGAGAGAGAAGGAAGGAAGGAAGGCAGGAAGGAAGGGAGGGAGTGAGTGAAAGGAAAAGGGAAGAGAGGGAGGAACAAACACACGACCTAGCAGGTGTCTTTGAAATTAGAGAATGATAAATTAACCTCGTCTTTCTTTCTTCAGGAGTGGCACTGTCAGTAGCCCTACAGGTCACTTGTTAAAACATAATTAGGAAATCTTAATTCTGCAACTTTACGTTCCCCCTGTTCCCCAGTGGACATGTCTGCTCCTGAGGAAGAGTCCCAAATTAGTGGTAGCCCTGTAAGCTGAACAAATATATGCCAAAACATTAGGCAGATGGTTATCAAATGATTTTCACATTCCGCATATGAAAATCTCATGCCTGTCGATGACAGGATTACATAGGGGCGAAAGCAAATTAACTGGAGGCCGGGAGGAGAAGGAGAGATCCTATTAATTTGGACCACACATGTGGTTAAATAAAGGCACGAAGGAGCTTAGCTTTGGGTTTTATTTAGCTTGCTGTGTGCTTTCTCAAAGGAATTGAAAACACTGGTGATATGATTTGTTCTCTGTTCACACGAGTTTCTTTATAGCATAGTACCTGCTAAGAAACCTCAGGGTGCACCAGCCCACCAACGAGTGACATTCTCTTTGGAAGTCCTACTGAGGTGCTGAGGTGGGATCTAGCTCTGAACTCAGAACTTCTTCCAGAGTATTTTTGTCTTGTTTTGTTTTAACATTACTTGGTTCTCCAGTCTACCCCGGCTCAGAGACAGGATCTCTGAATGTGTTCTTAGCAGAGGATAAAAACCACCATGCTATCCAGCATGTGGATTGATAACTCTGGGCTGATTTCTTGTTCTGGGCTTAATGTTGACATGAAGCTGGACTGTAATGTTTGAAGATTAAATAAGATTTTTGCCAACCCACTACTAGATAGGGAGGATTTATCTACAACCAAACCATGATGTTCCCTTAATACCTTTCAAAAATACAAATGCTTACATCCTAATAGGTTTTTAGCTTAAGATCTAATCATCCACTCTTGAATTAAGATGCTTGAATGAAGCCAACTCATTTGGAACTAAGCACTTTAATGTCAACAGAGACATATGGTATGGAGATGGAATTAGAGAGGCTGTCTTCTGAGGCATCTATTAAGAAGGGAAGACTAAGACCCTAGCATCATTATTAGTTTACTCGTTTATTTCTCAGCAAATAATTGAGAGCAATATCATCATATGGAAGTGGGAATGGCTTAATAATTACGTGTTTGGGATGGGGGACTTTCCATCTGAAATGATTAAACCATTCCCTTTCCATATAATTATTTATTTTGAGAATAGCTGTAAGTTTTAAGATCAAAGAAAATATAACACATACTATACATATTGTGCAAGTATGTACATAGTGGAAATATCAAGACTTATATGTCGTCATCTGTGGAAAGGTACATTCCTGTCCAAATACAATTTGTCATTTGGGGCCCTCAAAACCAATGAGATTGTCAACAGAGTAATATGATCATCCCTGACCTGCCACATGGGAAAACAAATTAATAAGGAATGGTGGAGTAGAGAAGCTCTAAGATCATTTTGTTGGTGTTAGGTGAAGATAATTTGCAAAATAAAAGTATGTTAATTTTGTGTACATCTTGAGACCAGCATATCTTAGACAGGGATGCTTGTGTAACCAAAAATGATATGATTCCTGAAATTAAGACCAAGTGAAGGTGGACATGTACCATGAACAAAAAAAAATAAACCTTTAGAGTTGTAGACCATTATGATTGGGGTTATTTGTTACTGCTGCTTAACGATCTTAATTTGACTGATACAAATGTCGGATGATTATCAGAGCGCCTGGCACACTGGAGACCTGAAATACCTATTTGGCAACAGACTGAATGAATGAATAGAGATATATGGTGTTTGCACACAAGATTTTAAGGCATGTGCAAGTCCAAGGTAATAAAAATCTGAATTGCAACATGATTTCAACCGAAGAGATTTAGGGGTTAATGCGATGTATTTCAATGTTCAATTATCTGCTTTTGAAACCTAAGTCACTCTGGTTAAAAATGTGTGGTGAAACAAAAGTCATACATAATTTAGTGCTTCCTAGTGAAGTAGAGTGATTTCATGAAAGGGAGAGCAAAGTAGATGTCACAATAGCCAGTCTAGATTGCACTGGAGGATGTGACCTGAAGGGCCAACTGGGCTTATCAGGGCTTTCAGTTAGTGGAGGGGTGAGAGGAGGACATGACAGATTTCTGAAGGAGACGAGATGAAAACAAAGAGAAGGTGTGGATTAGGGAAACTCAGGAATCTGAGTTAATGAAGATATTTGAGGCAGATTAGTCAGGTGGCAGAGCACAGAATGAACAGATTAGAGAATGAGAGGAGGAAACTCTTAAGAGGCTAGTTGAGAAAAGCATGCCCTCATGGAAAGGGCCCAAAAAGAATCTCTGCAGGGCATGTAGCTCAATGGTAGAGCACTTGCTTAGCGTGAATAAGGGTGTGGGTTACAGCCCCAGCAACACACACACACACACACACACACACACACACACACAGCAATTTGCTCCCAGTTCACTTCAAATTCAGTGATCTTAACAAAAATGCAAACAAAATGATCATTAATTTTTAAGGAACTAGACTAGAAAATTCTAAATGCACATGGAAAAAATAAATTAAGAAGATAAATGTTCTAAAAAAGAATGATATTAAAACAAAATCTAAATAATGAACACTGCAATTTGAATGGGCAGGCAGATCACTGGAAGATTTTTGAAAATCTAAAATGTACACATACAATTTTATTTCTAAAATTAGTGTTAAGAGATGGCATTAATAATCATGGGGAAAAGATAAGCTGTTAAGATGGGTTGACATCTGCAAAAGCATTAAGTTGAAGTTCACCCTCATATCTTGCACCAGAACAAATTCCAACTGGCTGGAGACTTGAATGTCCTAGATTAAATCATAGGCCATTTCTGCAGGTTGACAATTGACAAATAGTGGTTATTTCATATGAAAATTGGTGATTTTACCTAATGAAAACCAAAGTTATGGAAGTAACGGAAGAAATCATAATTTTGATTGGTAATCTTGAGATAGGAAAGGCTTTGTAAACTGACAGAATTCAAAGTCTTATAAAATAGCAAATGGCTAAATTCAACTATTTAGCAATGAACTTTTACTGAAAGGTGAAAATTACCATACGCAAAACCAAATCAACAAATACAAATAAACAAAAATAAGCATATATATATATAATACACACAAATAATATAAATTTATTTTATATTTGGCATAAATATCTACCAAAAAAACCCAAAATGAACAAATTAAAAAGGTCAAATGAATAAATACAAATAAACAAAGACAAATGACAAACTTGGAAAACTGTTTTCAATGTATATCACAGACATACGATTAATTTCTAACATCTAAGGAACTTCTATAAATTAATACACAATAAAACCAATAACCCAGTAGAAAAATGAAATGAAATAGACAGATGGTTCAAGGGACAAAAAAATCAATTGACTCATATTCATATATAAGAATATTCAGCCTTACTTGTAATATGCCAATGCAAAATAAAGTAAGAGAATACTGTTTCACCTAATTGCAAAGATCCCAGAGTTTGACAACACATTGTGTCAGCAAACTCAAACAATTCCAGTAGGAAAGTCAGCTTATAGTGAAGGGCAATTTGGCCATATCGTAATCAAAATTGCTAAAAAAGCATGTTCTGACCCAGCCACCCTATTTTGGGGAATTTGTCCTACAGATGAAATGGGAGTGAAATGACAATGGCGTCATTATCGACTGCAAAATTGTTTGCAAAATCAAAACTAGAAACACTCTGAATATCCATCATTAGAGAATGGCTAAATAAATCATGTACAGGTCCATAACTGAATGCTGTGTGACAGTAACAGTGGATGAAGAAACTCTACTGACAGAAAGATGTTCAAATAAAGTTGCCATTTGAGAGAGAAAAGGTAAAGGACAATGTGCATTATATATAACCATTAATCTTTAAAAGGCCAGTAAGGAATATATGAACATAAATTGTTTTAATATTTTTTATATATTGATGGGCCATTTTTAAAAATTTTATTCATTTATTTATATGCAGTGCTGAGAATTGAACCCAGTGCCTCATACAGACCAGGCAAGTGCTCTACCACTGAGCCACAACCCCAGCCCCAAACATAAATATTTATAAGCATAAAATTGCTTAGGAAGAACAGAAAAAAACTAATAACGTTCGTGGTTGTGGAAAGAGAAGCTGGATGGCCAGAAAACAGGGTGAATTTTGAATCATTTTAATATGTTACCTCTTCACAAAATTAAATAAAAGCTAGTTCAGTTAAAACTAATTGTATTAACCTCCTTTGAAAGAAAACTATTTCTTCTGTAGAGATCTATATGTCTGGCTTAATAAAAGAAAAACATACTCAAACCAAATATAATAAATAAAAATATTATTCTATGTAATTTTTGTTATTATATATAGTTATAATAATTCAATTTTAAATAAATGAGTGTGTGTAGATAATCTACTTGCAACATTGCAGTTAGAGTGGACTTTCTGAAATATAAATTTGATACATCATTTTCCTGCTTTAAGCCCTTCCATGGCTCCCCACTGCCCAAAGGATAAGAACTCCAAATTCTTTAGCAGAACACAAGGCCAGCCAATGCCCTGGCTTTGCTTTGTTATTCCAGCTTCATTTCTCATTCCTTTCCCTATCTTGTTCCATTTATCCTGAATTTGCTGTTGCCTTTAGGAACTAAACTCCACATAACCTTTACATCTGTCACAATCTCTTTTGCTTAAAGAACCTGCCTCCTCTCTCCTGTCTTCCATATACCCTCCTGTCTTTCAGTAACTAGATAGCATGCCTCCTAGACCCCTTACGCTGGATAAGCCCACTCTTCTGCAGGGTCCCATAACACCCCACACTGTTTTCTATGATTGTCCTTCCACCACTATTTGATAATTGATGTTTAATTTTTCTCCCTCAGTAGATTGTGATTTCCTTGAAGGAATTGTATGCCTGGCACAATAATCAGTACAGAGTTGATTGAAAGTTTATTGAATGAGAACACTAATGAATTAATCTGTTAAAGAAATCCAACAATGACGTGGCAATAGGAATGAAGGGATATAGGTGACAAGAAGAAATAACCCAAAAGGAAAACAAACTGAACTTGGTGGCAGGTTTGCCATCGCCAATGAATTGACTTTGTAAAATTCAGCCTTGTGCCGATATTCTCTGCCATGCCTCATCTCCCAGATCAGCCTCTATCAGCAGAAGGCCAGAGTCTGTCTAGCTCAGGTCTTTCTGTGGGGTTACTTCCAAAAATATATTGTTTCTCCCTCCACATTTCATTGATCAGCCCATCATTTCTGTATAGGAGTAACATAGCACAAGGGACCCCCAATGCCATGCTCTGCCATCCAGCTTCTGCACCTCCTTCCCTATAGGGAACTGGCTGAAGCAGTTATTCTTAAGAGGATGCTCAAGGATCACTGTAATTACCAAATCCTGAAAAGCTATGTTAAAGGCATTGAAGTATCTTCAGAGCTGAGCAATCAGGGGACAGCAAAAGCAAGGGGAGAACTGAATTCAGTGAGTGCCCTGTACTCATCAGATGGATGCTTTCCCCTGGGGCATCCCATATATTCCCCAAAGCACATCAAAGGCAGAGAAGACTGACTGGGAAGTTCTTAAAAACCTGTGCACAGCATCCCAATAAATTTTCTTAAACCTAAACCTTAATTTTATATCATAGCTCATAAGATATCCCTTATTTATTTATATCTTAATATAAATGTTTCAAATTATTTGCGAGTTAAATTAGTCAAAAATCTTTATTATGCAATCAGTGCTTTAGTTTGACACACAAAATATATTCTTTTAAAAATTTTTTTGTTTTAATTAGTTACACATGACAGTACAATGGCCTTGACATATCATCATTTGAATCAGATGAGATATAATTTCTCATTTTTCTTAGTGTACAGGTTGCAGAATCACATTGGTTATGCAGTCACGTATATGCACACAGCAATAATATATTCTTTAGTTTCTACTGGACATCCCTATACACCCCATAGCACATCACTGAATTCTTCCAGAATGCAAGTGACCAGTAAGAGAAGCACAGGCTTATTGAATTCATCATGGGATCTCAGTTCTTAAAATGACCCTCAACCTGGGGAAATTCCTAGCCCCTAAAAGTGAGACCTTCCTGATGACCAGGACAATGCTCTCGGATATTTGAATGTTTTGCAGATTCCAGCACAGATTCCATATTAATTGTGCTTTTAGTTATAATCATATTTAAAGTCAGGCCACACTTCCCAGAGCAGAGAGAATGTCACATGCATTGGTTGCCCAGGCTGACCATAGTGGTTCCTATGTCCTAGATATATGGTCGACAAATGTGATAATGTTAATATTCAGACAATGGTATAGTTTTTATAAAACCCAAAGATATAAAATCTGTGTTAAAATTTTAAATAAAAAATAGCCTATGGTAACAGCAAGGGGAGAAAACACTGCAGCAACTAGGAGTAAATATAACAAAGTACATGAAGTTTTTTGTGGGCAAAATCACGAAATCATATAAAAGAAGAGTTGAACAAATAGAAAGCATGTTGGGGGCTGGGGTTGTGGCTCAGCCATAGAGCACCTAGCAGGTGCGAGGCCCTGGGTTCGATCCTCAGTACCACATAAAAATAAATAAATAAAATAAAAAAGTATTGTGTCCAACTACAACTAAAAAATAAATTAAAAAAAAAAAAAACCAGAGAGCAGGTTGTTGGGTGGAGATATTCAATATGTAAAGATGTCAGTTCTCTCTGAATTGATTTCTAAAATCAATGCAATTCCAATGAAAATTCCCAGGAGAATTATTTTCTTACTTATTTAATAAATGCCCTAGGAAAACAGTTATTTCTCCCACCTGTCAATATCAGGATGCCAACGCTATTATAACAAAGGAAATATATGAACTCCTTTTCGTGGCAGAGGAACATAATTAAGCAGCCCCCACCCACATTTTATTAAATTTTCTGGGATTAAGATGCCATTTAGATAGTTTACATGGCTGAGGTCATTTGGCTAGCTCCCTCCTTCCTAAAAATACAACCTTTTGTGAGGTCTGAGGTTGCTGGTGGCATGTAGCATTTTTACAGCAGAAAATCCTAAAAGCAGGAAAGAGCCATTTTCCCTCCAACCCATCGCCAGTGCCCTCTCTCTGCATGGCTGAATAAAATTGAAGAAATAGAGAAATGAAGAGAAAAAGTAAAATGATCCAAATTGAGAAAGCCCAGGATGATAATCAAGCAACACCTTGCTTTCACAAAATTTCTCCTTCTCACCATCTCTTTTATGTACTGTATCCATCCTGGGAAGTGGGCTGGGTGTCTTGACTCAGTCCATTTGGCTTATTTTGCAGATAATGAAAGAAGCACGGGGACCTCAGAGGGTAAATCTAGAGAATGAAAGAGGCAAGTTTTCCTTCCCCTTTTCTCTTAGGCATTGGCATGTGGGGGAAGAGCCAGAACTCTAAATTCAGAAAGGCTGTCATCCAACCTAAACAGTGTGCAGTCTCAAAATGGGAAAGGTAGGGAACCCTCATGATGGTGGCAGGGATTGGGATTTGAACAAAAACAGAATTTGAAGCGTTGGGAGGAAAGGGGAGGGTGCTTCTGATGAGGAACAGCAGCCTACGCACCCAGAGGTGAGAAAGGGCCTCAGCTGCTGTGGACCCAGCTGGGAAATGGCCGCAGGTCGCAGAGCCTCCGAGGACAGGGAATCAAGAGTAAGAGTGGGAAAGGAGAGGCACTGAGGTTGGCTGAAACCCCGAAGGCCAGCTTGGACAGCTGTTCCTACTGACCCAAGTCTTGAACCTTCTGGTGGGGTAGCTGGTAGGCCTTGGGGCGTGGCAGACCTGGACTCTTGTTCCGCTGCCTTACTTGCTAACTCACCGACCTGTGGAGTTGTTTATGTTCTCATGTCTCCAGTCCCTCATCTGTAAAATGCAGTGACATTACCTCATGGGATTATTATGGGGAAAAGACAAACTAATGAATGTGACCCAGTACCTGTCATGTGGAATTTACTCAATAAATATTATTATTATCATTAGCATGAACCTGGGAGTGACAGGATGACAGGCTACTAAATAAATAAAAAAGGTTAATAAAGATTTTAAATAATCCGTTGGAAACACTGCATGGCGGGGGAACCAAATGATCTATCAGAAACAAGAGATACTTTGGAGGGTCTTCACTAACATTCGTAGGGTGGGGCAAGGTTTGCTCAACTTTTGGTTCAAAGGCCCAGAATTGGACTCAAAACTACCTTCCACCCCTTATCTGCTCTCCTCAAAAAATATAAGTGGAAATACTGTCTAGCAGCTGTCCGTTCTGGGAGCTTCTTAACACTGTCTTTCCAAAAGGGGGACTGGGAAGCATGATGGAAGTTCTTGGAGTTTCCATTTAGGAAGAAAACAAACAGAAAGAAATCACATAAATTCACACTCCAGTGCTACTCTAAATGAGAAGAACATATTTCAAAAAAATAAACACTCTGACTAATCAGAACGAAATCTGCTCTCTCAATCCAAAGGCTTCTGCATAGATATTAACAACATGGAGAGAAGAAAATGGCTCATTAATGATTCATGAAAATTGCTGTCACCATTAACTGAGGCATATTTTGTGATGGATAAAATGACTTGTTTAAAACACACACACACACACACACACACACACACACATACACACATACACACACACACACACACACACACACACACACACACACACACTCCTCCTGCAGCTAGGCCCTCCTTGGCTGTCATAGTGTGAGTCACCACTCGAGGGAGCCCAAGTTTCTTTGGTCCTGGCCTCACTGTAGTCACCAGGATGCCCTGGAAGATGGTAGCGGACACGACCCTCTGTCACTCTATGGCAGGGTGGACATTTTGGGACGAGAAAGTTCTTTGTCATGGGGGCTGTCTTATACGCGGCAGGAGTTTAGCAGCATCCCCAGCCCTGACCCACTAGCTGCCAGTAGCAATGACATCCCTTCTCCCAACTGTGCCAATCAAACTGTCACCAGACAGTGCCAAACGTCCCTTGAAGGGAGGTAGGGATCCCTGCTCCAGTGAAGCTCACAGAGCCCATGGACCCCAAAACTTTGGTCTCTGACAGAAAAGTGTGGCAGAACTGAGCATAGAAACACCAGCTGTGTTTGCCTCGCTCTCGTGCGAGCAGCCCGGTGAGAAGCAGAACGTGGGAAGGACAGAGCTGGTCCCCCACCGGCCTGGCGGGTGCTGTCACAGAGCCGGCATCTTGGCCAGCCTTTAGGAAGAAGGAAACGCTGTCAAGGCCAGCGTGGGTGGCGCAAGCTGAGGCGATGCAGTTGTCTTTGGGCTTTTGGTAGCAGCTCAAATGATTAGTTAATTATTCATTACTATTTGTCATAAAATCCTGAAGGGCTGCCAAGTGGTAGCATGTGGGCAATGCTAACGCCGAGGACATGTCTTTTCTTATTTTCCAATGACTATTAGACATGGCCGCTTTGAAAACACACCCAGGACTCTGGTGCTGGCACGGGGACCGTGCAGATGGAAGGTCTAAGAACGTGGCATTCTGAAGAGCCGGGTCCTCACGGGCTCTGCATTTGTTTTACATTCTCCCTTCATCCTCCCCTGCTCTGCTGGCTGCAGAGATCACGAAGCCAGAGGGGAAGGCCACGGAGGAGGAGGAGGAGGAGGAAGCTTCCAGAATGGAAACAATCCAAGGCCCTGTCAGCACCGACAGCTCCCATTTGCTCCTGCGCCTCCCTCCTCCTCCCTCAGGGTGGCACGCTGTCCCACCAGCAGGCGTCCTCTCACTCCTTTCTCCCTCTCCTCTGACCCCAAGACCCCTTTTGTTATGTCTCTTCCCTGTTTACTCTCTTTTATGGTTTCCTTTGATATTCATTTTAGCCAGATTAAAAAATATGTGGGTCATTGTTAGAGGCAGAGCTGGGGCAGAGGGTAATTTGCTCCAGATTCTGAAAACACTCGAGGGATGGCCTGACTCTTCACCCCTCCGAAAGAAACCAGCAAGGCTGAACTCCACCTGGCCTGAAAGCCAGACATGGCGCTCGAGTTCAGTGAATTTCATCTGGGTAAGAGAGCAAAGCTTCCGAGTCACAAAGATCCACAAAGATTCAGAAATGGACCGTGACACCCCAGCCTGCGGGTGATGGGGAGAACCAGCAAAGCCCAGCCTCCCATGAAGGAGGGTGGTTTTGGGTTCTCCCATGATGGGCTGGGGGCTAAATATGGCAGTTTTCTTGACAACTGTGGTTTAGACTCTGAATAGCTTCATCATTTGCAAGTCTGGGCACCACAGACACTCCTGATTTGAAGAAAAGGCTGTTCCTGAGCTATAAAGAACTGGCTTCACTTTTCTCCCAGACCTGCGTCCTATCTTGGTCACTGAGAGTTGTCCTTGTTCCCAACACGGCTGGCACACAGTAGCTGCTCAGGTCACAAGTAGACCCAGGCACGTGTCCCAGGGGTTAAGAAGTGTATGTAATCTGGGGGAGCCTAAAAAGTCAGAGAGAGCATGGGAGAGAATGGGAATAGGTTCAGGGCTGCAAAATGAGTCACCTGTGGCCACCAGCCCCATTGGTGATGCTTAATGAGTGTCTGGGTGTGTGTGTGGGGGTGTCTCTGTCTTGGTGCTATTGGGTTTTATCCGTTCAATATTTATTCATTCATTCAATTATCATTTGTTCATTCAATATGCATGTCTTTATTCACTATTTGTTCATTTAAATATTATTACTCATAGATCTCATATTCATTCAATGAGTATTGCTGAGCACCCCATAGGCAAGCACTATTTAAGGTGTGTGTGATACACCAGTGAAGAAAAGCAAGACGGGTATCTGTGGAGCACTTTCAGGGAAGCAGACACCTAACTAACACTTGACTCAGTCCTCACAATAAATGTATATGCAGAGCAGTGTTGTCCCCCTCTAGCAGATGTCATGTAGTGAGATCAAATGACAGCATCTGCATTAAATGGTGGAAGTGAAAATCACACCCAGGTCAGTAAGATTCCATTCTTCTCAACCATGACCTTGACCCTGCAGAGATGACACTTTATCCAAGGAAGAGAAATCAGCTTTGCAGCAGCAATTAAATCCTCTGTTTCCCCAGAATCTATGTAAGGAAATTATCCTCAGAGATGAACAAACCAACGTACACACACAAAGTGCCAGAAGCAGAAACCAACCGATTCAGCAAAGCTCTCGACCCAAGTATGTACGGATGGATGCTCACTAGGAACCCCAAGGGCATCAGATTTGGGTTATATAACAGTGTTTAGCAAACTTTTAAGAGAGAATGAACAGGATCAGCTTTACAAGAAAGGTAACCAACACAGATAAAATACTGGCGTAAAATGCTAATTAAAAGGAACTCTTGGCCAGTAAGCTAAGGAGAGGGGATGCCATGGCCCTGAGGCATTCGGCTCCCAACTTGTAGTGTCACACAGACCCAAGAAATACACAGTTATTTACCAGCAGAGATTCGCTCTTTGTTAACGGGGACCCTGTGTGGGTAGAGGGCTGGGGTGGGCATTGCCTTGGGTTGGGGAGGCTTTGACTTGGCCCATTTCTGCAGGTATGAAAATCCCTGACCACAGCAAGTCTCTCCTGGCCCCTCCTCCTTGTGCTTCTCTCAGGAAGGCTCAGAAAGAGATAAAATCCACTTTGGTGAGCAGCTGGCAGAGACCGGACAGGAGACTGGGCAGAGGGAGAGAAGGCATGTATATCAGGAGCTAGCATTGTGAGAGGTTGTGCACGCGAGGCGTTTTTCAGATGTACTTTGTTACGTTTCAAAACAACTCCAAGAGGTAGGTGTGCTCACACTCACGGATGGAGGGCGTAATTAATCAGGTCAATTGCCCAGGCTCTCTCTGTCCACAGATACAGAACCACATCCTCATTTACTGTCTTCTCGAGGTCAGCCCGGGTCCTTTTCATTTTAAACATTTTGTTGCTGATCACCATGAAGAAATAGGCAGAAAGTGACATCTAAGGAAAATGTGGGGAATCAGCTCAAAGTTTCTGTCTTAAACCAGAGGTGGAGATGGGGCCGATATTTGGAACCAAAAAAAAAAAAACCAAAAACCACACACACACACACACACACACACATTTCAGGGGCACTGGCAACTTGCTCCCTTGCAGGTGGACAAGTGCCAGTCAGTGCCTGTTTCCAACGTCCTGCACACCAGGTAGAATGTCCCTGGTCCTGTCTGCTTTCCTTGGGCTGTTTTCCCCTCTACAAGACTAATTTTTTGACATCCATTTCCCCCCCCAAACTTGGCAGGTATGAAATATGGGGATGGGGTGCGGTGCCAATTGAACCTATCAAGGCCCTGAATCCCTTTAAGACTCAGTTTCTCCTCTGGCAAAGCAAGCTTGTTGTCAACCTGGAAGGGTTGGGGCGAGGATGACATGGGACAGTGATCATCAGGTGGTGTTTCGGGGACTTCATGAGGTTCGCCCAGCGGCTGCTGACTGCGGGGTTCCGGGGCCTTTCTCTGGGGTTCCTGGGCTCGGGGGTGTCTTGGCGCTCACCCCCACATCGGGGCTTCCCTGACTCTTCCCGCGCTGCCAGAGCTGCGTCCTCAGGAGCTGCCTGACACTAATTGGTGAGGAGCTGGGCGTGTGGGCTCTGGGCGGTTAGCTGTTTCCACTTTCCCCCTCATTCTGCCTGTCGTCTATTCCCTTTCAGAAATCAAATCAAAAGAATCTAATTTTCAGCCCACACTCTTTTAAAGGCCTCTCTCATGTCTTTGTTAGCGGCTACCCACTGTGGTTCTGCCTAGGGAGGTTTTCAAGCCAACTCAAGTGAAGATTGAGAAAGAATATTAGAACAGAATTATAGAAAGGATCACACTGATCTTGGTGAGTTTTCAAGTTCTCAGATTTTCTCCAAATATTCTATTTTTGTTGTGGTTAAAAAACCATATTTTCAATGGTTAAAATGTTGGGGATTGTCGTGTAGGATCCTGCAACAAATTGGCTGCAGGCACTAGTGTGAAGTGAGCTGTGTGACCTTCAGCAAGTTGATTAACCTCTCTGGGCCTCCGTTTATTTATCTGAAAGTAAATATAATATCAATATTCACCCCATGGGTTGTTATGAGGTGGGATTGAGTTTAAAAAGGGAAAGGGCTGAGGACAATGCCTGACATAGAGAATAACTGTTGGTAGCAGTTAAGTTGTTGCATGGAGGCCCATGGTGCCAGGTCTGTATGTAACTCAGTATGTCTGCTCCATTTTCTCTTCTCCTTACTCACCGGTGTCTCTGCATGTCCTTGATTCCCGTTTTCTCACAGTAGGAATTGCATATGGTTTTAATCTGCCATAGTTGTGATGAGTCCAATTTCAACTTCACAACCCCACTTCCAAATGGCAATGTCCCTCTGTTTCTTGGGACGCCCTCCCTCAAGAGGGAATCTCAACATCCCAACTTGCCTTCTTTGCCCTTCTGTGGATGGACTGCACAGGCAGGGTGGTTATCTCTGACTGATTAGCACTGGCAGGAACAGACAAGCACACAGAACAAGAAATCTGGCTGCTGCCTTAGCAGGGATCTGGGGTAGGGTGATTTCCATTACCAAGGGCAAGAGCAGATGGGCAGCCAAGCAATGATTAGCATCTTGCAGTATACATTCACGTCTGCTGTCCACGGCAATTATGTTCAGAGTTTATTCTATGAGCCTTGATTTCGGCAAAGACCAGGAGGTAATGTCTAAAAGAATACTGGACAAGGATCCAGGGGGGTGGAATCCATCTTCTCCCTGTAATTTGTTGTAAGACCTGGGATGACGGATTTCACCCCCATAGGCCTAATTTTCCTCATCTGTCAAGAGAATGGGATGGGAAAGATGAACTCTAAATTCCTTTCCACCTCCAAGATGAAAAAGGAACAGAAATGAAGGAGCACGGTGCCTAAAATATGACCTTGGACCAGAAATGCTTAGATAATTGAACTTGATCCATGACTTAAACCATTAATGATCTGAACAGTTCCATATGGACTGATATTTTTGGAGACAATTATCTACACAGTAAGCATATGTTGAATTAGCATAAGGTTGCTATTAAAAAATACTATGGAAATGAAATGTAAACTTCTATCATCATAGGAAGCAACAAACTCACATCCCCGATCGAGCCCTTCGCTTAACAGTCCCGATGACTAAAGCCGCGCCTTCCTTCCTGCCGTTGCTGACGTGCCCACGGGGGTGAGGAGTCTACACGAAAGGTGGGCTGCTTCCCCTCACGCACCTCCTCCCTGACGTCGGGCGTTGGCTGCTCTGTGATCACCATTGTCCTGTGGCCAGGTTTACTAATCAACAAGCTGGACAGTAAAGTGTCACCGCATGAGGAATGCACCCTCTAGGGTTGTCATCGCTTGGACTCAAAATCGACTTATAGGGTTAGAAACGTGCCGTGGGTGACATGGGACAAATAAAGACTGAAGGTTTTTTTTTCAATAACCAAGTTTGCATAGAAGACAGGACAGCTACTAAGATCATAGCCATGATTCAGGAAGAAGGCTAGATTTTGCTGATCTTTGGATGTTGGGCGCCTAGGATGGACTGTATCTGTCCAGTTCCTTGTGCCAATGGAGAGTAAGTCGAAGGTTTTTCTGGTTTCATCTTTTGCTGCTCGAGTCACCATCTCTTCCTCGTTTTTGCCTGTCCTGGTTCTTGGAATGCACTCAGGAAGTTCAGTCTGCCACATAACCAAACTGATTGGTGATATTCAGTCTCAGGGTGTCCAGAGAGAAACAAGGTTCTTTCTGGTCTGAGTCAAACAGGACAACTTGCCCGGGCCCCTGAGCGACTGGTGTGCCCATGTTACTCAAGGGCATAGCCAAGGTCTCACTGCCTCCAGCTAAGCGCCAGCCTCGGTTCTCTGCCCCCGCACCAGATTGCAGGTTGCACTTTTCCTTCAGCAAGTTCCCTTGCTCCTTAGATGGCCCTCAGAGCTCCTGCGTGAGGCATTTGCACCCAAACAAAACTAACAATGACGCAGGATAATGCTGAACAATTTGTACTTGTGGATCATCAGATTGACTGAAATTTTGAGATCTGTTTTATGTCCCTTGCAATAGAATACTTTCTAACACAGAGTCTTTCTGATGATCCACTCACTCAAAGTGAGCTCTCATGAGTGCACATATTATGTGTTGAGAAGCAGTCCCAGGCCAGGTTCATGTCGAGATCAAATCTATTGTTCCCCATCATCTCTAGCCCAGTGCCACGTCAACTGGTGGTTCATGGACCAGTGTTCATCTGCAAAACCCTTGTCCACAGTGGGATAAGGACAGAAATGGAAAGCCAGGGTTCAGAAGCATGAGGGCAGTTTTACAGACTGATTTTATGTCTGTGGAAGCTGGTAATTAAAATTTCAAGTTTAGATTTTGTGAGACATTATTTTTTAATTTTATTTTTCTAGTAATTTGATTTTGTTACCATTTACTGAAGTATTGTTTACAACAGATTGGAAACAGCAACAAACCCAAACTGGTTTGTCACCTCAGAGAAGCACAGGTTTTGAATGATTTGATTTTCTTTCTGGCTTTTAGAAATCACATTAAGTGAACCATAGTAACACCCAGGCTTTAAAAAGAGGAACCGATGTCCAGCCTCCCTGGGTGGCCCCACATGCCACCCGAGGACAGGGAATTCTTGTCATTCTGGAGTTGATGGATGACTACTTCTTAGCCCTAGGAAGCCCCTGCTGCTGAACCCCTCAACACCAAGCCGAGGCAGCACCAGGGGACAGGCTGTGTCTCAGGAGGAGTCCCTAGGACAATCCAGTCATGTCCCACACATGGGATCTGGAATATGAGCTTGGACCTAGTGGTAGAAAAGCAAGGATCACTTCAATGTGGCCAAGATGGTAAGAGTAGAATCAAAAGTATTCTTTTGAATTCTGCCTTTGAATAACTTTTCAGGGGCGGGGGAAACCATAACAGTTCAGTAGCAGAGTCAATCCAAGCTTGTTAGAAACAGGCTGTTTGCAGATAGGACTGTGTACCAACAGACTCCACAGGCCCCAAGGGGACAGTTTCACTAGTGGCCTTTTCCTCACTCACCATTGTGCTGGTTTTTCATAGCTTCCTCTTCTAACATCACAGTCCTGTCACATGTGTCCCCTACCTGGCTATGCCGGCCACCCTCTAGGCCTGCAGCCCTTCTGTGCCAATGGTGTCGTTCAAGGCCAGGTTTCTTTGGTGTATGTGTGTGTGTGTGAGCGCACGCATGTGTGTGTGCACATGTGTGTGCGTATGCACATGAGTGTGTGGTGCTGGGAATTGAACCCCAGGCCTCATGCACGTTAGGTAAGTGCTCTACCACTGAGCTCCACCAAGTTCATTTTCTTGTATCTGTTCCCCATGAGTCCCCATGGTTTTCACTTCTTTTTTATTTTATTTAGGTCATACTGATTTTCTTTATGTGGCCACTTTAGCTGAAACTTTCACAGACACGTTTTCCAGTTATGAAAATGAAAGTTTTCCAGCATGCAATGCATAACTCTTCCTGAGTGGTTGTGCCCAGTTTCCACTGCCACCGCATAGTCCTGGCCTTGGCATGGACTGTACTTCACCTAGGAGTTGGCGTTCAGAGTCTTCAGGAAGCCGCTGCACATGGCGTGAGGAGAGAGATGAGATGGAGCCACTCTGGTACCAACTTTCTGCTGCAAAGTCTGAGTGAGTTGTGCACTGAGTAAGTGTGTTCTGTTTCCAATGAGGCTTCCTTCCCCTAACATTTAGTGACCACTTCTCTGTGTCTGCCGTAGGCCCTTTGGGTTGCCATGACAGAAGGGCATAAGCTGGGTGTCTTACAAATAATAGAAATGATTCCTCCACTTCTGGAGGCTGGAAGTCCAAGACCTCAAGGTGCAGAGTTCCAAAGGATCCAGACCATAGATCAGCGATGACATCAGGACCACTGATAACAACAAATCAGTTCTCTGCAGACTTCTGACTTACTCCCTAAACCAAATATAAAAATGGTCCAAAAGGGAAAAGTAATTTTTTTTTTCCTGATTGATTTGTCTATGATAAGGGTAAGGTCAATTTTCTGGAGTTTTTCTCATCAGTATTTTTTTCTTCTTTACTCAGGAAGATTAGATGGAAAAACACTCATAATTTACCTACTGACTAAAGAAAATAATAATTTTAAAGCAGTTCAATATCTTACCATATCTTACCCAAAAGAAAATGAAGAGGTAGGGAGACATCCACTAAAGCCTCTTGATTCACCACCTTGAACTTGACAGTGATGTGAACAGCCCAATTCTCACATTCAGGTCTTGTACTGTGAGCCTGTTATGACTTCTATTAATAAGCCAAATGAATAGGACATGTGGCAGGATTTTAAATCCCTGTATGGCATCATATATGATCCTCTGGCTGCTTTCTGGATGCTTCCTTTTATTGCTTCAGGATTCTTTACCCTACGAGGTCATCATGTAAAGTCCTTGGTTGTTTTCTTAATACTAACATCACAAATGGATGTAGGTATCTGTACACCATTGAAAATTTAAGTTTTTAAATTAAAAACCATCAACCAACCAGAAGAAAGCAAGAAGACCCAAAATTTTCTGAGAACAAAATATTGGGTTATAATAGGTATGCACAATCTGCTCAATTGTTAAAAGACTGCAAGGACTTCTCAGATGTAAACCTGGAATGTTCTTGAAGGAATTGATAATGCTCTACATCCAAATGATAGGGAGAATAAACATTGTGTTTCATAGATAAAATTGTGTTTCATGGATTCTGGCTCATAATGTACAAGCACATAAAGAGTACAACTACATATAATAGAAGGACATGGAATTTCTTAGTATTTTAAGTTAATCCCAGAAATATACTTTTCTCTGCCATTCTTCCCAAGAAGAATCAGTGTGGAAGACAGTATTCCATAAAAATGTGGCATGATAGGCATGAGGCTATAAAGTTTTGGGTATGAGCAAAAGGCACATTGTTTTTCTTTAACTACAAAACAATACATGTTTATCATTAAAAATAAAAAAAAATAGAATGTGTTTATTAAGAGTTGATTTGTGGCATAAGATGTGGTCTATTTTAGAGAAGAATCCATGCGCTGCTGAGAAGAAAGTGTGTTTGCTCATTGATGGATGAAATATTCTATATATGTCTGTTAAATCTAAATTATTGATTGAATTATTTAGTTCTATAGTTTCTTTATTTAGTTTTTGTTTGAAATATCTGTCCAGAGGTGTGTTAAAGTTACCCAGTATTATTGTGTTGCGGTCTATTTGATTCTTGAAATTGAGAAGAGTTTGTTTGATGTATGTAGATGTTCCAATGTTTGGGGCATAAATATTTATGATTGTTATGGCTTGCTGATGTGTAATTCCCTTCAGCAGTATAAAATGTCCTTCTTTGTCCCTTCTGATTAACTTTTGCTTGAAGTCCACTTTATTTGATATAAGGATGGAAACCCCTGTTTGTTTATGACATCCACATGAATGATGTGTGTTTTCCAATTCTTTCACCTTCAGTCTGTGGATGTCTTTGCCCAGGAGGTGAGTCTCTTGGAGACAGCTATTGTTGGGTCTTGTTTTTTAATCCAATCTACCCATCTATGTCTTTAGATTGATGAGTTTAGTCTGTTAACATTCAAGGTTATTATTGAGATGTGATTTGGATTCCCAGTCATTTTGGTTCATTTCTGGTTTTTAATTTGACTTAGTTTCTCTGACTTCCTTAATAAGACTCCCAAAGCACAAGAAGTAAAATTAAGAATCAATAAATGAGATGGATTCAAACTAAAAAGTTCCTTTTCAGCAAAGGAAGCAATCAAGAATGTGAAGAGAAAGCCTATAGAATGGGAGAAAATCTTTATAACATGCACCTCAGATAGAGCCTTAATCTCCATGATATATAAAGAACTCAAAAGACTTAACACCAAAAAATAAATACATAAATAAATAAATAACCTAATCAACAAATGGGCTAAGGAATTGAACAGACACTTCACAGTAGAAGAAATATAATCAGTGAACAAATAAATGAAAAAATGTTCAACATCTTTAGCAATTAGGGAAATGTGAATCAAAACTACTCTAGGATTTCATGTCACTCTAGTCAGAATAGCAATTATCAAGAATATAAGCAACAATAAATGTTGGTGAGGATGTGGGGAAAAGGTACACTCATTCATTGCTGGTGGGACTGCAAATTGGTGCAACCAATGGAAAGCTATATGGAAAGCTGCATGGAGATTCCTGAGTAAACTTGGAATAGAACCACCATTTGACTTAGCTATCCCACTCCTCCGTTTATACCCAAAGGACTTAAAATCAGCATACCACAGTGACACAGCCATATCAGTGTTTATAGCAGCTCAACTCACAATAACTGAACTATGGGATCAACCTAGGTGTCCCTCAACAGATGGATGGAAAAAGAAATGTGGCACATATACACAATGGAATATTACTCAGTCTTAAACAAGAATGATATTATGGCATTTGCAGGTAAAAGGATGGACTTGGAGAATATTATGCTAAGTGAAATAAACCAATCCCCCCCAAACCAAAGGTTGAATGTTTTCTCTGATATGTGGATGCTAACTCACAAGAGGTGGGTGTGGCTAGGGAAGAATAGAGTTACTTTGAATTAGGTGGAGGGGAGTGAAGTGAGAGGAGGGGGTATGAGAGTAGTAAGGATAATAGAATGAACAAGACATTATCACTCTATGTACATATATGACTATACAATTGGTGTGATTCTACATCATATACAACCAGAAGAATGAGAAATTATACTCCATTTATGTATGATGTGTCAAAGTGCATTCTACTGTCATATATAAATAATCAGAACAAATTGAAAAAACGAATGAATGAAAATAAAATAATAACGTATTTAAAGTGATAGCAGTTGCTGAAGTTACTTTTTAGGTAATTGGAGGCTGCTTTTTCTAGTTTAAACCTGTTGAAACCACTGACTCTTTACTTAAAACTGCAAAAGTGCCCAGGGAGCAACTTTTTCAATATTAGCAGATCGAAAACTTGCCTTTGGAGCACACTAAAGCCACAATTTTCTGAACGTGTATCCTAGGAAGAGCGACCAAGTTGATGGATGGGCAGACCACCAGTCATTTCACTTTTGCTTACCTGCAACCACTTTCCCATGATGTGGAATACTCTATTTCTTTATCTCACAGATATTTCTAATCCCTCTCAAAGAGGAGGCAGATGTGAGACTTGCTCTCTTGTCTCTACACTTACCTGCCTCTTGAATAAACCCTTTCCCTTTTGCAAAACCTTAGTTTTCCATGACAGATGTACTGCATGCTATGCAAAACAGGCCTGGCTCAGTAACACAAGACAGAGGCATATGTCACATACTGTTTATCAATTTTCCATTTAAATCTCCCATCAGTATGTCATAAATAACATCCTGTGTCATTAAAATCAACCTTATTTATTTTAATGGGTAGGTAGAATTCCATCGTATGTCATATTTAGGAAGTGCCTTCCCCCAATTTATGCTTAGGGTTTCCCTGTTATTTTTCGCTATTATAACAATGCAACCAACATCCTTCATGTGTATATTTTCGCATTCATATTCAGGAAAAGCCTTATAAATGGAATTATGGGTCAAGATATAGTACATTTAATATTTTGATAGACTCTTTCAAATTACTCACAAAGGCATGCATATTCATTTCTACCATAGGGTGCACATTCACAGCGGATATTTGTGAAGCATCTTATAACAATTTTAAACAGTTGCTGGCATATTTCTTCATTCTTGCAGATGCTAAATAGTTAATATTAGACCAAGAAATGATTTCAGAATAATTACATAGGTTCAAATACCTTAAACTCACTGCAAACCGACATAATAGGAGAAAGTATTAAAATAAGACTAGAGAGATTTCAAATCTTTGACTAATGACTGAAGAGAGAATATAGGTCTAGTTGGAATTTGAGTAGGGAGTTAACCTCAGAGACCATGACCTTGAATCATGGAGCAGCACCCTTCTAGCAGGATTACAGGAGGCTCCGCCCTGCATGCAGACACTCCAGCAAGGGATGACGGGATTGGCTTCTTCTCATTTTTATGGGAAACACTTCATGGTACTGATACCCATAGGAGCAGAGTTCAGAATAAAACCCCTTCTGAGAAAGAGCTGTGGGAGTACCAGAGGGCTGCCCTTTAGCCTGCATGTGCGACTATGGAGGAATTTTCAGCTTCCTTCCTTCTGAGAATCTGTCCATGCCCACATCCCTGAGAGCTAACCCTTGGAGCTACGAACTAATTTATCCACAGGACAGTGCCTGCACTTGTGCTGAAGCTGCTGGGAAGAACTGTTGCCACTCAGTACTGTTTTAGAAGGAGGCTTTGCTCACTGCCAACACCACCCTGAGTACTATTTGGGGAATGAGAGCGGGGAGACCTGATTCTGGGTTCATATGCCACCCTCACTGATGTTTTGACCTTATGTCACTGCTCAAGTGCCTCATTTTCTTCACCTGTGAAATGGGTTCATACTGCCTTGCGTACTTTCTAAGTGAAGGTCACACGAGTTCATAGGTGTGAACACAGCATGTAGCACAAATTGGATTTCAGATGTAAATCTTTGCTAATGAAGGAGGGTCTCCTAAAGTTCTTTGTAAACAAATAAACAAACTCGTTGCCAGCAGCCCAGAAGGAGAAGGATTGGATGCCTGCACAATCTTGTGAATATACTGAAAACCACTGGTAAGAAGGAAGGAGGAAGGAAAAGAGAAAGAGAGCCATCTTTCTAAACAGGGGAGTGATGGTGGGTGAAGGGAGATGATTTCTCTGGAGCCCAATTTACAAGCCAGGACCTCTTGAGTTCTTTAGATATGGTGTCATCATTTTATCCTTTCTATAATCTGAGATGCGGAGATCATTATCCAGAACTTTGGAAAATGAGAGCTTCATACCTTGCTTGAGCAATTAGCTTGCTCAAGATTTAAATCTAACTTCTTGACCCTTAAACCTGAGCCCTTCCACTGCACAAGCTGCTTCTTGACTTAGTCAAAGCAAGGGTAAGCTTGGTCAAGGACATCAGCCCCACATGCTTGGTCTCCCCTCCAGAGACTCTACACAGAAGAACTTGAAGGCTTTCCTTAATGTCCACTTCAAAAGAAACCAAGTGCCACTGCCTGAGAAGTGCCACAGTCCATTACGTGCCTAGTGTTTATACCCTCCTCCTAACCTTCCTGGGTCTATTTGCATTTTCAGCCCAAAACCCTGTTTTGGGTTAATGAGGCCCACAATTTCCCTAGCCAAATGTTTATTGGCTTCCAGTTTAACATAAGCTCGTATCTAATCAGTGTAGACGTTGAAACAAGTTCCATGCTGGCAAATTCCCAAAGCAAAAGGAGGTAAATGAGAACAACATGAATGAGACAAACAAGGGAACCACTGTGGGGGAAGAGTTTAATCAACACTTAGAGAAACATGGCTGCCTCCTGCTGAGTTGGAAATAAATCTGCTTTGTGGATGTCCTGATGCCTTTAACCATACCCTCTCCACTAGTACAAAGCCTTTTGCCTCTGCACCAATCCTACTGGAGGTCATTTTATAACAAGAAGAGTTGAAAAATCTCAGATCCACGTTTTTAAATGAATTTTTAAAAAGAAAAGAAAAAAAAAAAGGACAATAACAGACACTGTTGGGGCCTTACCTGTCACCTTGTAGGCGTTTACTGTGAACCTTGTACGCATGGCTACTGCCTGAGGAGGGTGCCAGATGAGGGCTAGGCAAGTAGGAAGGACTAGTGAGTTACCTCCAGAAGTTAGTTGCTTTCATCCAGTGACTAGCTGATGGACAAATAATCAAAGACTGAGTGTGTGTGTGTGTGTGTGTGTGTGTGTGAGAGAGAGAGAGAGAGAGAGAGAGAGAGTCAGCATCCTGTCTCCATGGTTGGGATAACCCAGAGGCCTGCTACATGGAGAACTAACTATTTTGAGAGGACATATTTTGTTGGCTTCCTTCCCTTCCTACTCTCACTTCCTGTTTTTTGGGGGACTATCTCCCCAAAACACTAGTTGAATGAGAAGTTTGTCAGAGTCCCCTTAGGAAAAACCCAAACCAATAAAAGGATGCCTCCCACTCTCCGGGTGAAAAAGGAAATAATCATTAAGAAAACAAACTTTTGACTCTCCTCTTTGGGACTCCTATTGATTTTAGGTTTCTCTCACCTCTCCAGAACTTTTTCTCCATTGGCTGATTTCCTCATGTCCCTCAAGATTTTACTGACTGCCTGAAAGCTAAGTGGTGCTCTCTCTCCTTGGCCACTCTTACAAATAGATGGTCTGATTCATTGGGTCTTTCTGAATGTTACTACCTGAAAAGTTAGACACAGAAACACACAGAGTGTTAGCTGCCCAGGAAGGAAGGAAGTGGAGAACTCCATGGCTAAAGAGACTCAGGTAGAAACCAGGTTCTCTGGTCCCTAATTTCTGCCTCACTGGTTCTCATAGACTCTCTGCCCTCATTCTGTTCCCTGTGTGGGCGCCATTTTGTCCTTTGGTTCTCCTCTAGTTACTGGCTGAAGCCCTTCACAGGGGTCTTCCTCCACTGAAGCTTACCCCCATCTTTACAAGTTGTATGTTGGTATGACCTCCAAAGGAAATGGCCACCAAACTCTTCCCGAAACACCATAGTCTGGGTCAACATTCATTTCTCCCACAAACAAGACACTTTTCTTTTTTCTCCCCCATTCCCACTGGCCAAACAAGTTTTCCCAGGTCATGTATCTCACCTCCACCAAACTTCTTTGCCTATAATTTAAAAAGTCCTGTTTCTCACTCTTCAAACAAATATTCACTATAAACAATACCATCACTGAGGGCATAAAGTCACCAAGCTTCCTTCCCAACCTCATTCTGATGGCACTGGGGCAGGAAGGGGTGCAATGCTCACCCCCCTCTTCCTCAGCCCAGTGTCTTCCCTTCCGGAACACCTCCAAACACACCCCAAGCATACACAGGCAATTCGTGTTCTCAAGAAGAGGGAACAGTTTGGACATCACCATATTTGGGTTCTCCTTTGATTATAGAGAACATAAAGAACTCCCAGGGAGAGTGGTCCCACCTTGGCTCAAGCATGTCAATCTGTACAAAGCACCTAAGGGCCTGCATTGCTCACCTACACAGTTACAGTCCCTTATTATTATTATAGGGAACGTTGTTTATATCAAAATTTAAATATGCTATTTCCCCCAAATGAACCACAACAGCCTCATTTAAAGTTATTTCATTATGATGAACAGATATTTGGACAATTTAAAACTGTACTCACTTGCCATACAAAGGACTCTAATAAAACCTCAGTTTTGCATGTAAATACATATTTAAACAGTTTAAAAACACATTGACTGCATAATTTGTATTTGTAACTGCTCAAAATAAAGGACTTTTTATTTCACGTGCCAAATAATGAGAACTTGGATGCCTTCTGGAAGGATGCATTATTCATGTGGAAGAGAAACAAAATCAATAAATGAAAATTCAAATAAAAATAAAACCCATTATGATTCTGCACTCAGACAATGATCATCCTGTGCATTATTTACTCAAGGAAAAGGCACAGGAAAATGGCTCTTTTGGACCTGGGCTGCATGCTGAATCATAAACTCCTGCTTAGGCTGTTTGAAAATAAACAATTATACGTTTCTAACATTCTACACAGTTTTCATTAGTTTGTGACTAAAATTATTTAAAAATTCAACAACAAAATACATTTGGGAGATTGGTAAAATATGAAGATGATTATATTCTATTGTTAACACATCACTTATTTCATTGCTACAGGGTATATAGAATCCATTAAGGTTCTGACTAGGGTTCTATGAAAATCATGTCTTTGCACATAGGGAGCACTGGCCAAGCCTGTAAAGCTGGGCGGGAGGGAGGCAAAGAGGGGTGTGGATTCTGGCACCTTTTGTGAAGCTTCACCAGTTTCCACAGAGGCATCAAGAGTGGTCATGAGGTCAGGCTTTGGGGTCAGACATCTGGGTCAAATCTTGCCACCGATATAGTATGAGCTTCTTAGTTTTCGTCAATAATCTCTCAAGGCCTTGGTTTCTCACTGTATAATGGGTGTTTAATGATAGCACCTGCCTCATCGCATAGGTTGTGAGTATTAAAGGAAACTCTCAGCCCAGCACCTTGCACATGGAAGTTACCCAGCAATGCTAACCATAGACGATCTAGGAGTAGTCTTATTAAGTGGCAGGGCAAATGGCTAGCTTTCACCTTCAACAATCAGTACATGCTCTTCCATTCCTTCTGAAGAATATTATATCAGACTCTCTGAAGCCCATTTCTTATATGTTATGAGAAATAACTACATGGAAATTCCCTAAAAATAGTCTACATCTTATCCTTTGCTCAAGACAAGTCATCAGGAAGCTGCAACTGATAAGCTTACAGAATAGATACCATCGAATTGGTTTTGCTGCAGATTGGTGCCAACAGCTTACATTGAAGGGTGAAAACAAAACAGCTCCAGGAAATTAAATATTTTATTTATCATAGGAATATTTGAGATCTCTACTTTATTATATAGTTTTCTCTTTTTTGAAGATCCTTTAGTGTCCACAACTAGAAAAAAACTACACTTATCAATTCATTTAAAAATTGTACGTTTCTCACTGGACAATGTTTTGGGTACTGCAGATATAACAGTAAACAAAACGACAAAAATACCTGCTCGGAGGAAAAGTTTACCTCCTATATCCATGGAAAACTGATTTATGTTCATCTTATAGCCACTATGAGGCTTAAAACCGACTCAGTTTAACCCTTCACTTTGGATCCTAGGAAGTTCAGAGACAAGTTATATGGTTCTAATGGCATATATCCTTATGTGTTCTTTTTTTGTGTGTGTGGTGTTAGGGATTGAACCCAGGGTCTTATACATGTAAGGCAAGCACTCTACCAACTGAGCTATATCCCCAGCCCCAATTTTTAAAAAATATTTTTAGTTGTCAATGGATCTTAATTTTATTTATTTATTTATTTCTTATATGGTACTGAGACTCAAACCAGTGCCTCACGCATGCTAGGCAAGTGCTGTGCCACTGAGCCACAACCCCAACCCACCTTTGTGTGTTAATTTTACTCCTGGATTTATCTTGACATTATTACCGATTTTCTCATCTATTTCTATATTATTCTGGTACAAAATCATGCATTCCTATAAGCCAACTCAACATCTTTTGGAGGAAATGAAATTAATAATTCATAACTTCATGAAAGACATTAATAAACAAGTAAATACAATAATAGAAACAGGCATGTTTCCTACATCTTGAATGGCCATCTTGTTTTGCTTCCATTCTTTCCCTCCTCCAGCCTCAGAGCAATAATGCACGGAAGCTCATTCATTGTCCACCTGAAATATTTCAGACTCCATTCAAAGTGGGAAGATTCAATGTTAACAACACAGACTAAGTCTCTGGGAGTCTGTATTAGTCAGGTCAAGCTGCTATAACAAAACACTGTAGACTAAGTGGCTTTAATGATAGAAATTAATGTTTTCAAAGTTCTAGAGGTTAGAAATCCAAGTACGGTGGGTAGTGACATGCTCAAGTTTTGGTGAGGATTCTTTCCCTGATTTGCACATAGGAGCTTTCTTATTGTGTCCTCATATGGCATAGAAAGAGTAGAAGAGCAAGAGAAATTAAGAGGAGAAAGAGCAGGGGGGTGTGGGGGAGACAGAGAGGTCTCTACGTCTTCTTTTAAGGTCACAGAATTTGGGCTCCACTCTTATGACCTCATTTAACCTTAATTATCTCCCAAAGACCCTTTCGCCAGTCACATTTGGGGTTAGACTTCAATAAATGAATTTTGAAGGGGAACAGTTCACTCCAGAGCAGAGGCCTCATGAAGACTTGCCAAATATCCTAAGAACTGTAGTCAAGACATACTATAAATTCATCATAGTCATTTTTTGTTTAAGGTCCCTCACTATTTTGTACTTTTATTTGGCCTAGATCCAAGATTGCAGGTAAAGGCCAATTTATTTTATTTTGCCCTCAGAGGAGATTTAACTTCTTTTTCATCGTGTTTCTATCACACGATGAAGGCTCACAGCTGATTAGGATGCTGTGTCAGTCTTTGCTGATTGCACTACCCAGCATACCACAAAGAATGGTGAGTATCTGTGTTGTCATCTACAACAAATCCTGTGCGTTCTCTAGATTCCAGACACTGCAGGATTTAGTGATGACTAATAAAACACCATTACAGATGAGGAGAGCATACAGGCAAATAAATGGATCTTTACACAGCACTACTCCAAGCAGTAGAGGAGGGGAGAAACAGCCTTATGGGCACATAGAAGTAGCATCCTAACTTGGAGAGTCAGCAAGGGCTTTCCCAGTGCAAACATGTCTGAACGGAAATCTTGACGTACATGATCATGATCTAGGTAAAGCATGGATGCGATCAGGGACAGAGAGGGGCAGGTATTCCAGAAACAGGGAAGAAAAAAAAAAATGGAAAAGAAGATTAGGCAGATTAGGGAGGGTGTAGCTCTGTAGGAAATCCATAAGTAGCACAATATGTCTGCAGGGTGGGGAGACAGGAGATCCCAGGACAGAGCTCACAAGGGCAGCAACATTTAAAAAGTTCTGGCGGTGGGAGGATAAATAGTTGATGCCGTCAACAGAAGGGTGGCCAGGCAGCTGGAGGGTGTGCTGGCATGAAAGCCAGAACTCTAGGAGACGATTCCAAATCCAGGGAGTTGTGCCCTGGCTCCAAACCACTAAGAGGCAAAATAAAGTAAGAAGGGAAAAACATCCAGGGATGAAGAAAAGAAGAAAAGTGAGTGGTGGAGTGTGATTTAAGGAGAGTAGTTTTAACGAAGTGGTGGGGAAAGGGCAGCTGTTACACCTATTCCCTTTGGGATGGAATTTGATTGAACAGCAGGCCTTGTCCAGGGCATGCCTTTGGTGGAAACTGTACTGGGTGTCATTATGTGTATATGTGAACACACACACACACACACACACACACACACACACACAAGTATTTGCAGGGAAAAACCACAAAATATTAACAATGATTTTCTCTGTATGGTGAGGTATAGCCAGCTGGTGGGATAATAAGTAATTTTGTTTATTTATCCTTTCCTATATTTTATGTTTTCTACAGTGAACATTATTATTTGGCAATCATAAAAACAACATAAACAATTAAAAAAAATTTTTAAGAGAGAGAGAGAGAGAATTTTAATATTTATTTTTTAGTGTTCGGCGGACACAACATCTTTGTTTGTATGTGGTGCTGAGGATCAAACCTGGGCCGCACGCATGCCAGGCAAGTGCGCTACCGCTTGAGCCACATCCCCAGCCCTAAACAATTTTAGAAAGTGATTTACATAGAGGGCATAGGGCAGGTTATCAAAACCATAAAGCGGGGTTGCTTTAGCTACGAACCAAGACTTGAGTTTAGCTATATTTTTGCATCGGTTTATCCAAATGTTTTTTTCTGGCTTTCTTTTTCCCCATCCCTAACCATCAATATCTCACATACTTGGATACTGGAGAAGGTTTTGTCTGAATAAAAACAAGCTGGTTTTATGAAAACTGAAGGATGTCATCCAATTTGGGGTCATTATTATATTGAAAATTTGCCCTGGATTCAGACAAGCTTAGAGCACATACGAAACTCACCTATTCATTGCCTGTCTTCCCTTTATGGAGAGTCATACATTTAAAAAAATAAATTGTGAAGGAAGGATTTGCATTGCTGAGTTTCAGTCAAAATTGGAAAGAGTAGAAAAATCAAAACAGTCAGTTTGCATCATGGTTACCATTTTTTAAATTGAAAATTTCAGAGAAAGTATGTAACTGGCAGAAAGAAACACTCCTCGGATCTAATGGAAAGAGACTGTCCATTAGAATTGAAGGTCTTTGGAAACAAACTCTTAGCACCATGCCGACTTAAATAGCCACAGACCCCATGCCCAGCGTCTGATCGCACCCTCCCCCCAACTCCTTAGCTAACTCAAGGAGAGGTGACAACTGGGTGATTCCAACCGGAAAACAGAAAATCAAAGAACTTGAGTCTCTTGCCCAAACCCATGAGGCATGTGATTAAAAAGGAAAGTAGATTTCTTTCTGTCTTCCTTCGACATCCCACACGCCTCCCACCGCTAACAGCAGCAGCAGCAGGGCTTTCCAAGCTAATCATCAGGTCTTGCAAACCTTCAGATAAAAATATCTCCCTTTTGAATTTTCATTCACAGGCAGCCTTCTCGGCTATGTCAGTACATGTTCCAGACAGAGGACAAAGGATTCCAGTCAGAGGGAGCACAGCAGCATGTGGCAGGCAGTAGTACTGGGGCTCAGCCCTCACTGTGGGGGGTAAGTCAGAAACCCCCGGTTCTGAGGCTGGAGGAAGTTTGGTTAGAATGGGACCTGAGCTGGCCTCGGGGATTTCCAGACTCCCAGATAGGTTCAGAAAGGAGCAGTAAAACCAGGAGGACTTAATTCATGTATCTGAACTTCAATTTAAAAAGAATCACCTAAAAAAAAAAAAAAAACTTGTTAAATATTGAGGTTCCCAGTCACCATCCCCAAGTTCAGGTTCAGTTCAATCTGGAACGGGTACCAGGAATTTGCTTTGTAAAATAGCATCCCAGGTTATTCTGATACAAGAACCCACATGTTGAGAAATGCTTAGGATTTTCATGCCATCTCTGCTGGTACTGCTTTGATCATTGGATATGGAAAGCAAAGGATAACCAGTTAGCCCTGGGGAATCCCTCAGGTGTGTGGTATGAGGCAAAGGTCACCTACTCAGAGGCCACACAGCCTTCAGCTTCCTAGACCACTGAATCTAATTGCTGATTTAGGGGCAACATGATTATTCTTAGCAAAGCAAAAAAAAAAAAAAAAAAAAAGAGAGAGAGAGAGAGAGAATGTACAATAGATTAGAATACATTGAAAAATATATACGTACTTAGGACAACCTGCTTTTGACTGTACCTCCAAGACTGGATGTGCTTTCTCCATCCTGTCTCCAGTGGAAAATTTGAGAAGCTCTGTTAGTGAGTGGCAGTAAGTGTACTGTACTTAGTTTCCTCATGTAAAAATAAGCATCGTAACATTGTTCCCCTGGACTCATTACGGTTAAGCATAAAGAAGATAACACTATTTAAGCCCTAACCCAAAGTCTGATGTCCAAAGATGTTCTATATATGTTCGTTTTTCCCTTAGTGAAGAGAAAAATAAATTTTGTACCTAGAGTAATGAGAAATTACTTCATGCCCTTCAGGATTTGAACTCTGAAGGATCTATAGATTTGTTTCCCCCCTTGAGAATTGACAGGAGATAGTTAAAAGCAACACTAGTTTTATGTAACTGTTCATAAAAATGAGAAAATATAATGACATATATGGTAGATTTAAGTTTATCTAAACATAATGCCTGAGAAACAGTGAGACACACAGTATGTATAAGAGCCTAGCAATAAGTTATTCTTAGCGTACTATAGGGATACTGCTACATCGATGTTCATAGCAGCACAATTCACAATAGCTAGACTGTGGAACCAACCTAGATGCCCTTCAATAGATGAATGGATTAAAAAAATGTGGCATTTATACACAATGGAGTATTACTCAGCACTAAAAAATGACAAAATCATGGCATTTGCAGGGAAATGGATGGCATTAGAGCAGATTATGCTAAGTGAAGCTAGCCAATCCCTAAAAAACAAATGACAAATGTCTTCTTTGATATAAGGAGAGCAATTAAGAGCAGAGCAGGGAGGAAGAGCATGAGAAAAAGATTAACATTAAACAGGGACGAGAGGTGGGAGGGAAAGGGAGAGAGAAGGGAAATTGCAAGAAAATGGAAGGAGACCCTCATTGTTATCCAAAATTACATATAAGAGGATGTGAGGGGAAAGGGAAAAAAAAACAAGGAAGAGAAATGAACTACAGTAGATGGGGTAGACAGTGAAGATGGGAGGGGAGGGGAGGGGAGGGGGGATAGTAGAGGATAGGAAAGGTAGCAGAATACAACAGTCACTAGTATGGCAATATGTAAAAACATGGATGTGTAACTGATGTGATTCTGCAATCTGTATTTGGGATAAAAATGGGAGTTCATAACCCACTTGAATCTAATGTATGAAATATGATATGTCAAGAGCTTTGTAATGTTTTGAACAACCAATAAAAAAAAGAAAAAATAATAAGTTATTCTTCCCTTCTCCAAGCCATTCTCTAGCATTTGTATCTTATCACCACATTGTAATTCTGTTTTTGTCTTTAAAACTGTAAGTTCCTTGAGAATGGGGACCATAAACTTTGTGCTAATTCATTCATTTTTAACTCAATTAAGATTAAGACAACCTATATGTAATACATGCATGTGTTAAATAAAATTAAAGTCACAAAAAGGAAGGATATTGAGGTCTCCTGCTGGGTGCATGCTCAGCTTCTTTCCCTAGGGATGACCATGACTCCAACTTTCATGTGCCTTTCCAGAGATAGTCTCTAAGTCATATTCTATAAAAATATTAGTATGTAAAACCCAATTTTTGTACTTAGCTTTTATATTTTATATATTAGATACTTTTATATTTTATTAAATGCTATAGATTTTAACGTCAATGCATGTATTACTGTAGACATCATATATTAAAGATTTTTAATATTTTATATTTTAGATAACATTCTATATTTTTATAGTACTGCTCTGTCCTTTTTAAACAGCTGTACCATAGTTTATTTAACCTCACTAATAAACACTTGGGTGGTTTTAAATTTAGTTGGTTCTGCTGCAATTAATGCTACAATACAAGCGGTACTAAAGTGAACATCATTTTACATATGCCTCTATGCATATTTGAGAGTGTATCTGTGTGATAAATTCTGAGAAGTGGAAATGTGGGTCATCTGTAATTTTGGTAGAAACAGCCAAATTGCTCTCTATTAAAGTTATGCTGATTTACTTTTCTGCCAACAATGACTATCAACTCCCAAATTTAATAACATTTGGTGTATTATCAAAACTCAACAGCCTAATGAGAGAAGCATTTGCATTCCATTTGAATCAAAGAAAGTTTTGATTGGGCCAGACATGGTGGCACACTCCTGTAATCCCAGCAGCTGGGTAGGCTGAGACAGGTGGATCACGAGTTCACAGCCAGGCTCAGCAACGTAGGGAGGACCTAAGCAACTCAGTGAGACCCTGTCTCTAAATATAATACAAAAAAGGGCTGGGGAATGTGGCTCAGTGGTTAAGTGTCCAGGGGTTCAGTTCCTGGTAGAGAGAGAGAGAGAGAGAAAAGAAAGTTTTGATTGGTTGAAAGAAGAGGGTTTTTTTTTATAGTCTTGAGACAATTATTTGAACATACACATACACATAGAACACATACACACATGCACACACACAAAATTAAGTCCAAATAGATTTTAAACTTAAATGTAAAAGACAAAAACTAAAAAGAAATTCTAGTGGAAAATATCTTTCTGACCTCAAAGCCATAAAAGAAGAGATTAATAAATTTAATTATGTTAAAATAAGAAACATATCATTATTCAAAAATATTATGAAGAAGTGAACAGATACTGCAATCTGAAAGAAGGAACTGTAACACTTACAATTGGCAAAGTCTTAGTATCCAGACTACATATGTAAAGAGCTTCTGCAACTCAATAAAAAAGATAAATATCCCTCTAGAAAAATGGGTAAAAAACATGAACAAGCACTTCACAATAAAGGTAAGATGAATATTGACTACACATGTGAAAAGAACACAATTTAATAAGTTTTTAAGGAGATGCAAATTAAGATCTCAATGAGATACCATTTTGCTGTCAGACAAGATCATGGGTTGGAAGGCTATATTCACATGTAACTACTTTGAAAAGCCATTTGAGATTGTCATTTACCATACCTTATGATCCTGGTATATATTTTGAGACTAGTTTTATTCTTTGGAAAAAAAAATCTGTACAAAGAATGTTCATAACAAAAAAAAAAAAAAAAAAAAGGAAGTGGCCCATATGTCCATTGACTAGACAATGAATGTTGTATTTGTTTTTATACAAAGGCATTCTACAGAAATTAAAGGAAACCAAAAATGTGGGCTTGAATGCTGCTGGTCCACGTGGTTTTAAATCCTGGCATTAAAACTTACTAACAGTACAATATCGGACAAGTTACTTAACTTGCTTTTCTCTGTCTCCATTTTTCTCAGCTATTGTTCTTGTCTCTGTAGTGAAGATTAACTGAGTAATGGCTCCTAGGATCTTAGAATCATATGTCACACATAGTAAGCATATCACATGATATGGGGACATACCAATTCAGGACGGATAGGGATGGAGAAGGTCAGGAGGAATTTCCAGGAAGAAGGATCCAATTGCATAATGCCAGGAAGTCTGGAAGATGGTGATGAGCCAGGATTACCATGACCATTCTGGGCAGAGAATGTGGGCAAGAGGAGTAGTGGTAGAAGAGAAGGCTGAGGGAAAGGCAGGGGCCTGGCATGGAGAGGCAGCAGTGAGAGGGGCAGGGTGGGGTGGGGGGTGAGGGTGGCATCAAGAAAGTCAAGAACACAGCAAAACAGCTGCTTAAATGCATGGTGGTGCCCTGCCCAGGACACCGACCTTGGGAGGGGTGAAATCCTGGTATAATCACTGAAAAGTTTCTCTTTACCTTATGGAATTGCTTCTTGAGTGTTTTCCTGTCTTTCTGACACTGGCAAGAAGTTTAATTATTAATTCAAGCCTTTCCCCTTCCCTTTATTTTTTTTAAATCACAAGATAATAATGAGATTCTATCTTCTTTTTGCCCACAGAATCTGTATCCATTTTTTCATGAAGGAGATCCCAAACCTCAAAATCATGATGATGAAGGGATAGATCAATCCTGGTCTTATTTCTGAATCCATATTCCATGAACGATGTATTCAATGGATAGTGTCTCTGAATCTTACACGTTGCTACGGCACTTCACAGTGTAGAAGTCTTTTTCAAGTTCATTACCACATTTAAATTATCCCTCCCAACAATGCAACAGTGCTCTGAAGGCAGCCTTGCTAGGTCCCTTTTACAGATGAAGAGACAGGCCCAAGATGTCAAAGGGGGTATGTCCACTGTAAAGAGCTTTGACCCAGGCAGTTCTGACTTTAAATGGTGACTCTGCTACCTATCAGCTGAGCAAGTTAACCTCTCCAAACCTCATACTCCTGATGTTGGAGGAGGGATGGTGACCATGCCTCACTGGGTTTTGTCAAGTTTGATAAAGGCTGGAGCCCATGAGAGTACTCCCTAAATGGTCACAGAGAGTTTCATCACCATTCCAGGGGCAGAGCTCAGGTTTAACTCTCTTCCTAGGCCAAGGCAGCACACTCTCTCCTTGTTACTACGCAGATGTGTCTGTGGGGCAGGGGACCACCAGGACCTCATTGTAATGGCTCTGGGAGATTTGGCCAGGCTCCTGTTCTCAGGACTTGCTCTTTTCCACAAAGTTCCAAGAGATATTGTCATGGTTTTGATAGAAATAGTCACCCTATAACAGAACAAGGGCTAGAGGTTGCAGATTTTGCTCTAGTTTGGGGATTAGCAGGAATAAATAAACACAGGATAATCTAAAATAAAACAGGGTAAGACAGAAGCCTTTTTGCTCGCTGTGATTCCACAGATTTTCAGAAAGGAAAAAGCATGTTTCTCTGTAACTCTATCATTAGATCTTTTAAAGGAGGAAAGTCCCCAAGTGTACTCTATTGTTAAATTCTCCCATAATAGCATGATCTTAATGCTTGGAATCATTTATTTCAAGGTTGCATTAGATTGTGAAATAAACACCCTTGCGGGCAAGGAAGTCATCGCTCCTTGATGTCTTCACCTCTAAGAACAGAACTCTTGTGCTCCTGCTCCACTCAGGGTAGGTAAATGTTTCCCGGATGCATATTGAATTGGGAATGAAAATATGGCCGAGTAGCCCTTTCCCAGGACCAGAGTGAGCTTCACTGCGCCCAACACGAGTGACAAGGTAGGAAAGTCGTTGTTTAATCTCCACGTGGGGCTTTTTCTCCTTCTCCTCCCCTCTTTGCTCTTCCCTTGCAGGTAAAGGTTGTTTCACATTGTGGGGAAGGTCTTTTGAGGCAAAACAGATTATTATTTATTTCTCCCTAATTAAAGTGGCAGAATCAGAGAGGACTAGGTTTTCCTTTGAAGTAGATCAGTTCTTTTAAGTTAGATCAGATTTCACATCAATTAAAGGCACCATCCCTGGGCTTACCTGGGCGATATACTTCTTCTTCAAAAAACGTTTAAGGGTTTGGCTAATACATGAGAGATTTTCTTAAGGGAGGAGCTTTCCAGTTTGTCTTTCATTTTAAGAGCTCCTGATGGGATATTGGAGTGTGATGTCCATTTTCAATCCTCCACTCATTAGGCAAATGCTATTTTTCCATGTTTAAATTTACAAACAAAACAAAAAAACAATAACAACAGCAAAAATCTCTTCCCTCGTATAGGGAGTTTGTACCCAGGTAGTAAATTGCATTCTGATGTTTGACTCAATGTGTGCAAAGTTTGTTTAGGGAACTTTGAATGTCCAGAATATTCTCTGGGCTCCTTGTCAGATTTCTTGTTTTTGACTCGTCTTCACATGATATGTCCAAGACACATAAGCATTACCTTTCTACCCTCCTCCAGCTTGGTGACTCTGCCCAAAGATTCATTAATGACCATTGTGGGGCGGTCCTTCTCATCCTGGGCTGGCCACCCAAGGGCTTTTTTTCTTTCTGGCAGGTGCAGGCCCAAGGATTTTATCTCAGCAAATCTATCCAGGCCCAAGACCACCTGGGCCCTTTCCTCCACACATAAAAGCTTATTGCAGGAAGATGATCTCCTTGCTCCTCCTGGATATTGTGTCTCTAAGCGCCGTAGATGGGGCACATGGCATTGCCCCGGTCTCCACCCAACCCCAGAAGTAATCCAGTGGTAGGTTCTCGCTGTTCCCTGTATCCTCAATCCGTAGAATCATCACTGAAATCCCCGTAGCAGCAGTAATGTTGTACCTCATTTTCTCTTTCTAAACAGTGGCTGTGGCCCTTACATTTTTGAAAAGCCATTTATTTCTCTTTATTTCTCTTATTGCAAACGCATCCTTCTTAAATCTTTCATGAGAAAACATGTTTTCGAACTTCAGGTTGCATTGACATAGTACCTTTTGGTGGTATTTGTGATGCAGACAAAATTATCTGCCTCCTGGTTCCTGGCCTCTATTCACAACAGTCCCATTGACATCCATCCTTCCTGTGAAATGAAACGCTGGGGAGAGGGCTGTGGTCCAAGAACAATTGCTGCTGCAAGCTGTATCTACAGCTAGTGGGAAATGAATTTCAAGGCAAATGATGCCATACTATGTTTCTGAGAGATCCCAGGGGTTGGATATATGCTAACTTCAAGGTGAAGGGAAAGTCACACTAATCTCACACATCCAAAATAGAGCAATAGGGATTCCAGGATGGGCAGAATTCCTCTGTGCTTTAGCCAATAGCACAGAAGAAAGAGTTTGAAGAGAAGTGAACATTGTGTGTCTGAGAAACAGAGAGCTTGAGACCCATGTTAACTGCTGGACCACTTGAACTTGGCCAATGTCTAATTTCACTGAAGACTACTTGTCTTTTAAGGGCAAAGTTAACCATTGTGAGTTTTGGCTGGGAGCTAAGATGAATCTGTACATTCTTTCAGGTTGCCAGGTGCAGTGTAATTAAAAATAAGAAGGTCTGGTTGAACCAAGATGACCCTAATTATCTTTATTAAAAACCACAGATGGGGAGGCAATAGCAGCTAGCATACAAGAAAAGCCTGTTCCTAGACTATGTTTAAAGAAAAAGTAAGGGCTTAGAAAATTCCACTATTGGTATATTCCCTTGTATTTCATTTTCTCATAGATGAAGTATCTTAAATCCCTCCTGGTCTAATCCAAAAATTATTATGGTGTAGTGAATAAGGCTCTCAGGTCAATTGCCCAAGTTTATGGTCCACATTCTTCACTTACTAACGTGAAATATTGGAAAAGCTACTGAAATTATCTAAGCCTCAATCTCTTTCACCTATACAATGGAAATGATAAAAGCAAACTCATAGATCTGTCATGAGATTGAAGTGAGACAATATGACTACTTAGATCAGGGTTTGGCAAGCAATGAGCACTTAATGATTGCTCTGTACTGTTGCTATTGTTTAATTGGGCTGTTTGTTGTTGACTTCAGCCAAAGTGAACATACATGAACTTCTGCATCTTCAGCATTCGTGAACTTTTCTTTTCTTTTTCTTTCTTTTTTTTTTTTTTTTTTTACCATCTCAGCCACTGTGACATTGGGAGACCTTGCCGTTCCTGGTTGATTTTGGATTTCATAGCCTATTCAAACCACTTTCATATTCCATAAAAAGTGAGGTACCAATGCAATCCCTATGGCACTTACTGCTTCTCAGCAAAGAAAATATCTAATTAGAAACACTTAAGACTTCTCCTTATAAAGCCAAACTTCTCCCCAAGGATGGCCTTCTAACTCAGCCAACAACCACTGGCAGGGAGTTTATTAGACACCTTGGGAAATAAAATATCAGTCATTGCACTTTCCTTTGTTTTTGATGAACATAAAATGGTCTGCACTTCCTGCTTATTTTGGAAGCACAATAATGAGCCCTATGTATTTTCCTTTCTAGAGATGGGAGTGCTCACCCATCAACAAGCTTAGTTCACTATAGTCTTCCAAGAACAAAATAGACAATACACTTGGAGGCACTACTTAATAATGTCACCAGTTAAAGGTACTCACAAAGTCAAGGGAATCTGCATCTGCGGCTGACCTTGTTTAAGCTGTCCTATTTGAATGAAATGCCAAATTTATTAGAAAAGTTACTTATGAGAAATGGAATCCTAAGTCACATTCCAGGTATCTGGCTTCTTGTTTTTTATCTTGCTAGAAGGAAGCCATGTTGCTAAGTGTTATTTCATTCAGAATTATGCTGTACTTTTTGCATCCTATGAGTGTCACCCAACTCAATCATTTGGAGTCTCCATGGGAGCTGAGGCACTTGTGTAAAGGCCCTTCAAGCAGTGCCTTAATGTTCAAGTCTTTTTAACCAAAGCATTCCTGGTGGCTCCGCCTAATTGGCAGTTCATCACCGTTTAGAGTGCCACATCTTGAAGAGTCGCTCGCTTATGGTTCATTTTGGAATAAATAAAACTGAGAATCTTGACCTTAGAAAGGAGACAGGGAAAGGTAGAGAAGAACTGAAGCCAAATACATGTGGCTGAACAATTTTCAAATGTCATCTCATAACAAACGAGTCACCTGGTAAACGCCTCCTCAGAACCCAATGAGAGGATTCTGTAAGGAACACGTAGCTATCTTTCAGCATCCCTTGCATGGGGTAACCATCCCACACGTGTGCCTGCAGCCCCGATGAGCTGTCAATAACAAAGCCTCAACCCTCTGGTCACTGAGGTGGGCATGTGATCCAGGCTGAACTGAGGAGATTTCCTCTGGAATTTGTCTCTTCGGGAAGACAAGGATCTCTTCCTTTGAATTGGCTGAATAAAGGACAAAGCTTGGGGTTGTGGTGCCATTTCTTCCAGCAGCCTGCTGACAGACAGCCTCAGGATGAAGTTACACAGAAGAAGAAGGAAGTAGAACTGAAAGATGGAGAAAGTACTAAAATTTTGGAAGATTTGTTGCAACTCCTAGATATAAATTTGCCTGAAACTGGTGAGATACCATGAAGTTCCCCCACCCCTTTAAGTCCATTTAAATTGGGTTTATGTCATTTGCATCTTGAAGAGTACTATTAAAGAGCTATTCCATTCATCTTATGAATGAGCAAATCAAAACTTAGAGAAGAAAATTATCTTGCCATGAAATTAATAGGGCTGGGATCTAAAAACTGATTATTCTGTCACTAAATATTTTATTGTTTATACCTTGCAATCTCTCTGGAAGGTCAGAAGAAGCTGTGGAACTCTTTCTAGATGTCTTAATTCTCCAAGAACATAGTATATCTATGAAACAGACAAGAGGCTTGATGTGGGTTTCACATTCAAGTTAAGCCAATACAACGTTGATCAGAAGGGCTCCAGAATAGAACCCACTTGCCTGTACTGAGAGATTCCAACTGTCCCACTGGGCAGTGTGGGCAAGCAGGGAGGATAATGCCTAGCAGCTGCTAACTCCAAACTAAAGAAGCAAGGGGGTACAGCTCTTTTTTGAATGAGATGGACAAAGCACCTTAAGGATACACTCAAGAACAGATTCACATGAGGAGAAATAGCTCAGGCCAGCCCAGAATGCAGACCATGGAGATACAGAAAAGAGGACGCTGAACTTCAAAGGAAATAAGAGTGTCAAAAAGTCCCAAGTCTCCTGAGGAATCACCATACTGCTATCCCACTCCTGGGTTTATACCCAAAGGACTTAAAATTAGCATACTACAATGACATGACCACATCAATGTTTATAGCTAACCTATGGAACCAACCTAGGTGCCGTTCAATAGATGAATGGATAAAGAAAATGTGGTATATATACCTGATGAAATATTACTCAGCCTTAAAGAAGAATGAAATGATGGCATTTGCCATTAAATGGATGGAGTTGGAGAACATCATGCTAAGCGAAATAAGCCAATTTGGTTTGGGGGGAAAAACCAAAGGCCAAATGTTTTCTCTGATATGTGGATGCTAAACAACAGTAAGGGCTAGGGAAGAATAAAGTTACTTTGGATTAGGTAGAGGAGAGTGAAGAGAGGAAAGGGGATATGGGGATAGGATGGATAGTAGAATGAAACAGACATTATTACTGTGTGTGTGTGTGTGTGTGTGTGTGTGTGTGTGTGTTCCAAGTCACATGGGGTTCTTAGTGGGAGGAGAGATGCTGGAAAATAGTGGCTACAGTAGCTAATCTAAAAACTGTCTGCAACCATGGATAGCAATGGAAGCACTCATGGCTATGCTGGCCATTCATTTCCTCCTCCAGTGTTTAGCAGGCAACTATTACAGGTACAGGTGATTCAGTGATCCAGATGGGATCCCTGTGTTCAGGGTTTTAGAGTTGAGGGCCCTGTACGGCAGTCATCAACAATGTATATACATGTGAGGAAGGGGGAGGGGGAGAGAGAGAGACAGAGAGAGAGAGAGAGAGAGATATGACATATTGATCTTAGGAATTTCAGAACCACCATTTATTCCAGCAGAGTTTTTGTTTGTTTGTTTGTTTTTTGTTTTGTTTTTTAAGAGGGTCATCTACATGTCAAATACACCTAGAGGGAGTTAAGTCTTATTTGACCACACCTGGATGAGGAGAAATTTTGATGACTATGGAAAACCCTGGAGATGGTGGAGGAGGAAGCCAGGAAGTTGTCAAGACAGCCATGCTTTCTGCAATAGAAAGTTCCAGAAGACAGTCTCCTCCTTTCTAAGGAGACTTCTCATATAGAAACTGGTCCCTGACTTGAAAGAAGGCTTCAACCTAGGCCCCAGGTACCAGAACAGGGGGCTGGAAGAAGTCAGCTTTCGATGGATCTGACTGCTCACCAACATTGTATGCTGTTCTATGACTCGGCAAATCAGTTTTCCTGTATATTATTTCACCTGATCTTTATAGCATCTTGGAGAGGCAGCTCTGACTCCTTTATTTTTTCAGCATTAAAAATGATGCTCATGAAAGGAAATTGACTCACTCAAGCTCACACAGACCCAAATATAGCGAGTGTGGGACCTGGGCCTCAATCTTTTGAGTATGAAATTCATACCCCGCAAATCACGGTGCTTGTTTCTTCTGTTCCAACCAAAGAGGCTCTGCCATTAGGAATGGCAGAGAAAAGAGACTAATTAAAAACCAAGAGCTCCACAGGTGGCACAGTTCTCTTTGGGAGAAGAATCCTAGCCTGAAGGCAGTGTGCCCAATCAGCCTTAGAGAGCACAATGGCTTTTTACTCCTTCAGTAATTTGGTTAATGAGCATTGCCTTGAAGAGAAGCAACTCAACTGAGATAATCCTGGTAAAGCTGCAGTAGCAGTCACATAGTGGGTACTCAATTGCTGCTAAATTCAAGATCTGCCCCCTGCCTACCTCTGTGTACATCTTACAGACCCTCCCACCAGTCACACTGGTCTGCTTTAAATTCCTCCAACACATGTAGGTACTATCATGCTCCCAGGGTCACAGATGAGGAAACCAAGGCACAGAGAGGACAGGTCACTTGCACCACAAGTCCGTGGGGCAGTAAGAATTCCAACCTTGGGAAATCAGCATCATGGCCTGGGTTCCACCCCATTGCCATTCTTTAAGGCATTAAATGGAAAAACAGAAGAGAACATTCCAGCAAGAGGCAAGAACATGTATTCACCCCCACAGTGTTGATGTGAGGCTTGCACAAATATGTATATGTAGAAACGATTAAAGGATGGCTGAGTTTATTGACATTTGCCACCATTATTAGCCGTCCCACTATGCTCATGGCCCGTATGAGTTTCTCCTGGAAACTTCAGTTCCCACTGTGTGGATCAATTCCCTTTATTGTACCCTCTTCTAAAATGCCATACTGTCCTGGGCACATGTCTCCGTTGGTAATTATACACTCATTTGTGATTTGTTTAGTGTATCATTTTCTTCAGTATCCCAATACCCTGTTCTGGTAAAACAAACAAACAAACAAACAAAACCCAACTCAAGAAGTCTTTCTTGAATGAATGGATGAGTGAATGAAACATTCCTTGCCTCCCTGGAGTCCTGCATTTTTTCTCCTCTCGGTGGGAGGAGAACATTCCTCTTTGTTTCTCTTCATGCCATCTTGGGACTCCACGCATTTCCCACAGCTAATCTGCATGGTGTTTACAGGTGCCTTCTGAAAACCGCCCACTCCCGGGTTTCTAAACTCAGCGTAGCTATGTCTCCGAAATGTCAGCCTCTCTCGTTAAGTCTCCTTCTCAAAAGAAGCGAGAAATTCAGACAAGGAAAGTTTTCAGTTCCTCTCTTTGTCGTGCCAATTGTATAATGAATCTGTGGGATTGAGTTTATTTCCAAATTTAGACCCACTCTGAGCACAATGGAGGCTTCTAAACTCATCCCAGTGGATCTCAAACCCACTTCTGACTTTTAAAGATTACAGATTTTTCTTAGTTTTGATGAGTGGTGAGTGGGAACAGAAAGTTCCAGAAGACGTGCCATTAGGTTCTGTTCATCATGTCCTTTTCTCCTTTCTTTCCTACAAGTGATTCTAGAGGACCTGCACTGTCTTTGGGTTCCCGTGAGGTATTCTACAGGCAAAGATTCCCTTGCCTTGTAGAGAATCTCCTGGCTGTACAATGCCTCAGACCCACCTTTCTGGCTCTTTGGCTCTGTGGATGTTCTTAACAATCTCCTTGTGCTCTTTGCTCCTTTAACCTGAGCATTTCAATTTCCTTTCTTTTGAAATCACTTCACTCAGCATGAGTAAATGTGAATTTATGCTGTGTTTCTTTGGCTTTTTTATCTATAAAATGTGATACCCACATCACAGGTAAATTGTGAGCACTAAAAATGAGAAAATGGATGGATAGAAGTTTTAAATTGGGCATTGGTTTCTGTTGAGCTCCAAAGCTGAGAACAATAGGTGGCAACGGTCCCTTATTCTAAATAGGGATGGTGGATCATCTATGCAAGATTTGTCCCACTCACAAGTGCCCTTGACTGTGTTTCCTCCTGCAGGGGTGCCTCAGGAGCACCCAAGGGGAGGACTATCTCTGAAAAACCACAGGGAAAGAGCCAAGGAGGGCACTGAGCCCAGATTATAATAGCACCAGAGGCATCTCCTTCCTTCTTCCTCCTCTCCCTACACCCTGGAGGAGTCAGACACTGCTGGGCGAGTGAGTAGGAGAGGATGGCAGGAAAAGCAAGACAAGGACGATTACAAAACAGGCGCAGTCTCCCCTCTGCTCCAGTGCTACTGAATAGCATGCATGAATCAGACCAATGCTGGCCAGGAAGAAAAACTTTGAATTGGATGAGAAATTGGAGTTTTAATGTTAGAACAGATTGACAGTATATAGGTCCCTAACCTCTTTTCCAAAACACTTGGGACTACCAGATACACGTCAGAATTTAGAACTTCTTTAATTTTTAGAAAGGGCTTATGATGCGTATCCTGTTATCATTGAATATAAGGCAGCACCCTATACTCAACTATTTCTGCAGAAAAATGTATGATTGTCCACACAAGGTGGGAGTATGTAAAGAACTACAAAGTTCTGCACAGCAGTTTATGTCAGTTTTTGCCACCTAAAGACTTTGTAGCAAACTTAAAAATAGTTTTGACTTCTAGAGTCCTGGGGATTTCAGAATTGTGGATAAGGAATTAAAGGAAAGATTCCCCCAAATGGGAATGTTTATTGAGGCTTAAAAGTGACCTGAGAAGACAAAGAATCTGCCCCCAAAGATTCCCTGGGGCAGGAACTTTAACAGAGTTAGAAATTAATGCAAAAACTTTCATGCGTAAACCCATTGAACACCACTCATTCCAGAAACCAGCTACTTTTATAAAAGCACATTATGTCATCTGTACCTGTTTAACATAGCAGGTGATTAATAAATATCAACTTCCTCCCCTTTTCCACTAGGTCCTCCACTTCATTTCCCAGAGGAAGTTTGATGAAGCTGGAATAACAGGCAGGATGCATCCAGGAAGGAGCCACCAGAAACCACTGTCCTGGTCTGACGGCTGAGGCTACTGCTGGGCAGGAGGACTACCCACACCAATACCACATACTCCCCCCTCTGTTCCCAGCGGTCAGCTGCCCGTGATGGGTCTCTTGGAAAATCTGGACTCTATTTCTCCCCAGTAAAAACCAGTAGGATTTGAAATTCTGCTCCCTCTTCAAAGCCCCCTTATCCAACTTCTAGGATTTTGTGGTGAGGAGCATGGAACTAGGGAGAGGAAACAGGAAGTAGTAAGGGTGTGGAGCTGAACCAACTATAGCAACCTCTATGGAACTCTGCCTGGAGATCGAAGGGCCAGAATTCTTCAACCTCCACCAAGAAGTAACGTGTGAGCAAGAAACTGCAGGGGAGTTATAAACGCATCACAACGAAGAATAAGCCATGACAACGAAACGTCTCTAGAAGCAAGTGGTTCATTTTAAAGGCCACACTGTCATGAGTTGTCCATCATTTCTCTAGAAATGGTATCAGAACATTGCTGTTATACAAAAAGCCAATGCAAATATGTGACCAACTATGATGAAAAAAAGTATTGTAGAAGCATGCCAGGGAAAAACCAATAATGTTATTTTTCTGGATTTGGTAAGATTTTCAGTGTTTATCAACAATGGGGTTAAAATTTGGTGTTTTCTTTCTTATTCAAAGTAACTAATCCTGTTCATACCTAACTTTGTACATGTAATAATATATTCTATAACTTTTTTTTTTCTTTTTAAAGAGGGCCCCAAAAGGTGTCAGTTTCATGTGTTACAAACTCTAAATACACCAGGTTTCCCACTTTTTGGATATTGTCTTGCATTTTAATGATCATTTTCTGTGCTGGCTGGGGGAGAAGAGACTGCCCATGGGGGCTTCTTGTAGTAGATGACTCACCCTCTGAAATGCATGTAGCCGCCATGCTTAAGATCACCTGCTAAACAGCAGTTATGCTACCTGCTCAAGAGGACAGAAAGATTTGCCAGAGCTCAGCCCTACAGAGAGAAGAAGCCCTTGCTCTGGAGGAGGGAAAGATGGGCTACCACAGGAGGCTTGGTGGTCATGTCTCCTGATCCTTTGTTGAGAAGAAATGAATCGTACAAGAATTCCAGAGAAAGTAATGAGGAGATTTCACACAGATAATATAACATGAAACAAACACTTGAGGGGGAAGATTTTTTTGGAGAAGGTAAATAAATGTGGAAAGGAGCTAGAAGCATGTTTGTTTGAATTTGAATATGTAGATCAAGTTTATTCTAAATAGCTTTGTCTTATTTTCCTGCTTACTTTACCCTAAAATGATAAAGTTTATAAAATAAGAGCTAATTTTAACTGAATATTTTTCTGTGACTTGGAAGAGATTGTGGGGCGGATGCTGGCTAAAAGGGGAGAAGAGAAGTATTTTCTGGAAAAGGAGGTTGGAGGATAGTTGTTAATTAATAGGAGAAAAAGCACCCAGGTTTGTGTATGGATTTATTTAGAGAAGAGAGAGAAGAAAGAGGTTGGAGTGCGAAACTCATTCCTTGACTGTATGTCCGAGACAGAGAGAGGAACCATCAAAATAGTCTAATACAGACAAAAACCCTAGGGAGGGGACATGCAAGGGACATGATATCTGATGCTAAATGTGTCAGCCTTCATTGTAGCAGCTGTCTGTGTAAGAAACAGACAGGTGACAAATTTCTTTTCCTTTGTGGCAAGTTAAGAACATGAATCCAGGGCTGAGGCTGTGGCTTAGCGGTAGCGCACTTGCCTGGCATGTGTGAGGCACTGGGTTCGATTCTCAGCACCATATAAAATACATAAAGGACTATCAACAACTAAAAAAAAAAAAAAAATTAAAAAAAGAACACGAATCCAAATAGTTTGGTATATATGTATGTTTAGGTAGAAAATCAGTGATCAAGTCCTCTCCTGGGACGGCAGCTGAGTGTGGTGGGCACTGCTGGGACTGTCTGATCAGGGTGCCCTCCCCATTTCTCCTGGAAATGGCCCACTCCTTTCCTGTCAATCTCCATGGGGAAATTACATCATCTTACATCATTACCTCATTCTTGCAGAAATTGAATTGTTGTTTGGTGTGGGGGTGGGGAGGACCTAATCAGCCAATTCAGTCAGAATCCTTCCCACCACTATTGTCATGTATGAAATAAATTTTAAAAAAAAGAATCCTTCCCACTATTGTAAGTAAAATTTAAAACTAACATCGACAGTCTCAGATGGTAAGAATTGCATGACACAAAATTCAGTAGCAATGGTGTCCTCGGTCCCGTCTTGTCCAGAAAGACAATCTGCAGTAGAAATGAAGCAAACACCCAGAAGCTAGAGTGTGCAGATGAGCTGTGACGCTTGGCCTCTGGTCTGCCCACATGCCTCTCATTCCTACACTTGGTTCCTCCACAGTTCCTTGGATCCTGTGAACTAGTAAGTCCCCATTTTGCCTGTAATAGTTCAAGTTGGTTTGGGTCACTTATTACCAAAGAGGTCCTGCCCAATGTGCTGCTTCGTTAAAATATTTGATTAATGGAGGGTTGAATTACCTCAATCCTTGTTTGCAAACTGAATCTAGTTTGCTTTGCTGCCTCAGAAAATGGCACACGCTGAATGCACTGATTTGATATCTGCTCTGGGTTGATATTCAGCGTATCAGGGACAATGAAGTTCTCAAAAACACAGACTTGCTGACCCCAGGAAAGAGAATAGATGTTGCCTGTAATAAATGTTTCAAATGAGTAGTTTCCATGAGCTGTGTTTTGTTCAGTAAGCATTTCTTAAGGACTTCTCCGTGTGGGCCCTGATCTCAAGTGCTAGGGAATCAACCAGAAAAACAGACCAAACTCTCTGAACTGGTAGAGATTGGAACCTGATCTACTTTTCTCCAGAGAAGTAAATACGAACCTTTTTGGCTAATCTATAAGGCCAGTTATCTGTGTGCTGGCCAGTGTGGAAGCTTTGGTGTCCTTGCCATTGGACCACTGAAGAAGGTGAGTCATAAACTCCCACCTATCCCACCCCCATTCCCCCCGCCCACCATAATAGGACAAAAATTAGTTCCTTAAGTTCCCTTAGTGAAGAATATACTAATTGTACCATTTCTTACTTCTGCTAAGTTGAGCTCCATTTCTTCCAAAATTTAATGGTAGAGACCTCAAATCTCCCATTTTCCCAAGTCTGGTATTTCTAACACATTTTTATCAGTGTCATTGGCACTACTATCATAGGCCAGAAAAAGTCACCTTGACAAGTTTCAAATAAACCTGTACGATGTTGGGAGTAAATGCATCCAGAGCACCCTCTGCTCTCCTTCTTTCCTGATGTGTTTCCTTGGGTCCAATCTGGAAGTATTCTGTCAAAATGCCTGGGATGATGGAGCAACCCACCCACCACGGAGCACCTGGGCAAAATGGAGACAGTGAGAAGAGTCAGAATGTAGAGGCAAGGGACCCAGCCCACATCGACATGGCTCTTCCTGGTTAAAAGCTAGCAGGTGCACAGAAGCGGCTTCTCTTCACACGGAGTTTATGAAGACTCATTTTGGATCTGAGATGTGATTGGTTGGAAAGAAGACTGAATTATCTTAGCAATTATATTAGCAGTAAAATAATTACATTAGCAATAAAAACCCTGATAGATGTATCTTGGTGCAGACAGATATGGGCTGGGACAAAAATAAGGGGAAACATAGAAAAGAGCAGAAAGATAAGCCAGAAATTGTGTGTGTGTGTGTGTGTGTGTGTGTGTGTGTGTGTGGTGTGAGCACGCGCACACACGTGTGCATACGTTTTGTTTTAAATCAGAGTTTCAGAGAAGAAAGTGGATAGTAATATCAAGCCACGTGTACCAAATTTGTAGCGCTTTTTTTTTTTTTTGGCATACATCAGGTATCATAACTGCAGAGGAAACTCTATAGTATGATTTCATTCCACAGAGTAAGGTTTGACTAATTTCTCTTTTGCCTTCATACCAGTTTAAAATTAGAAACAAGCCATTCTTATCCCATTGTTGAAAAATAGCCACTCTTAAATACTTGCCAGACCTCTTTGCAGTCTTTGCATGTGTTTTTGTTTCTTTTAGTGATTCTATTGCAAACTGAATTATAACCTTTTCTATTCACTTAATGGTGGTTTTCACAGAGTTGTCCCTGAGAGATTAAAATTTGTTAATCTTTCAGATGATTCTAACTTTGACAAAGCACCTTCACCCCTTGTAAATAAATGTATGCCCCACATCCAGTATGATTTATAAAGTTAAAAGATGTGGTAATTTTCAGTAAATATTGCTAATTTGTTGTACAAAAAGTTTGTATTCTACCTACCAATTTATATTCCTAGCAGCAATGCTAAGAATCATGATTTTTTATATCAATTTTATAGGAGGAAAAAGTCATCATTGGTTAACATTGAATTTCTCTAAATATTAGTAAAGATTTTCCTATATATTTATGGTTCCTTTGTATTTCTTTTTTGAATATGTTTATTGCTCCTTTTTATTTTTAATATGTTTTTCATGTACAGAAATTTTTATCATCTTTTTTATTAGTATGTTTTGTGTTTTAACTTCATCTTCTTTACAAAGACTTAATTCATTGATTCTCATTTTAAATAAAGATGTAAGTAATACAAATGAAAAGTATAGTTTTTCCCTTTGATTATTGTTTTGACCAAATCCCATAAATTTTGGTACTAATATAGTGCACTGGTGAAAAATGCAAACTTCATAGACAAATTGTTTGATCTCAAATCCTGCTCTCTCATTTGAGCAAATTACTTGACCTCTCTGTGCCTTAGTTTAAGTGTTACAATAAGATAATAATATCCCCTTTAGGGTATTTCAGAAGATTAAATAAAATAATACATACAAAGCAATTATATTAGTGATTGACATATGCTAAGTATAGAATAAGTGCCTATTATGTTATTTTTTTATTTCCTAAACTATATAATTTTAGTTTAAATTCTGTTTACGTCTATTATTAGGAACATAATGTTTTTCGTTAATTGTTAGTTTTATTGCATGGCAGCTAAGGAATTTGACCTGTAAAATTTGTGGCAATGCAGTTTTTAAGATTAAATGGGTGAATGGGGAAGTTTGGAATCACGATTACTGAATATTGCTAGACATGGTGTTGCCTGTATTGGTTTCCTTTCCAGAGCTTTCATGTGGCAATGTGGCTGGCCACCTGGTACATGTTCGTCTGTTATCCTGTCCTTCAGTTTCTGCACTTTGATATGATACTGAAGTTTGTTGTATGTATTTTACCTTTGGAGAACGCGCATGCGCGCGCGCACATATACACACACACACACACACACACACACACACACACACAGAGAGTCAACCACCTTTCTAGCTTGGTCCATTCCCAAAATGTAGTTTACTGAAACCAAAAGAAAGACACTGTGGAATTATGAGCTATTAAACAGATATTCCTCATACTAACTTGTTTTTTAAAAGAGAAAATAGTTTTATCAAAGGATTGTTAATGACTTGACAAAGAAGGGGATCTTTCCTTCCAAAGCTAAATCCAGGATGAATTTCTCATGTAAACAATGGTGTGCTGGAGAACTCAATGAGACGCTGTTAGCATTTAGTACCATTTTATTCAAAAGATGGCTGGATCTGTCTTAATCTGATATGTGCTGAAAGATCTCTCTTAGCTCAAACATTCTTTTTATTGGCTTCTTTGATTCCTTTGGTTCGGGTGCTAATTGTCAATCTTGACTGCTCATTTGTAACCATCTGGGAAACTTTAAAAACTGTATCAATGCCTGGGTCTCATTGCAGTTATACTAACTAGAATCTTGAATTTGAAAGGCTTGGGCATTTTAAAAACCAATCTCCAGATGCCCCTAAAGTATATGTATAGTTAAGAAGTGTTAGGTTGAGACATTATCTCCTCAAAGTCTCCAACAAAGATGGTACGTGCTGTAGTTTAGCTCTGAGACTCCCCCGAAGGCCAGTGAATGAAGGCTTGGTCCCAGCCACTGGCCCTACTGGGAGGAGGTGGAGCCTTTAGAAGGTGAGGAGGAAAATGGTGGAAGGAAAATAGATCGTTGGGGGTGCCCTTGAAGGGAATGTTGGGACCCTTGCCCCTCTTCTCTCTTTCCCTCATGACCACCACGAAGTGAGCAGTTCCCTCCACCACGTGCTCCCCACCATGATGCTCCGCCTCACCACAGATTCAAATGCAATGGGCCAACCAACCATGGACTGAACCTTCCCAAACTGTGAGCCAAAATTAATCTATCTTCCCTTTAGCTGATTATCTCAGATGTTTTGTTAGAATGACCAAAAGCTAACACAGCATATTTAAGCCATTCTACAATCTTAGATATTAGCTTCAAGTCAGCTTCAGTTTGGCAGAGAACAGAAAGACTGAAAGAACAGTCTAAGGACTGGAGGGTTGAGGAAAAGCTTGAGGTTTGGAAACTGGACGGAGGAGAGAACCAGATATGTACAAGTGTAAGGGACACTAGCAGCTACTGCTGAGGTGAGAAGAGTGGTGTCACTGGGAGGGACCCGTGGGGCAGGGAGACACTCGGGAGTCAGAGGAGGGAAGTGGGTGGCAAAGTGGAGACAGAGAGAGAAGAAAAACAGTACCTCTGCAGGACCCAAAATGCACAGTATGCTGTGTGGAAACCATTTGCTGTCCTGAGCAAAGAACCTCTAAAACAGGAGTGGTTTCCCCCCACTTAACACAAAGAAAATGAGGGGAGATTGAGGCTTGGAGCCTTAAAACAACTTGTTCACTGACTCAGTGGAGAAGGCGAGTTTGAATCCATGCTTGTTCCTCTAGCCGGGTGTAACCCAGTGTGATGTCAAGGACCTTTGCATGGGCACACTTGGGACCTCCCCCAGCCTCCACCACACCTCCTGAAATGGAATCTTGGACTGAAATGAGCGGTAGCAAGTTCCTGGTGTTAGTTGTGACCCCAATACCTGAGGCCCAAGGTCCTTGATCCCAGTGTTTCCCAAACTTTAATGAACCTGGGTATCCCAGGGCTTACGAGAGAGGCGACCCTGGCTCAGTGGGCCTGAGATGCTGCACTGCCAACACACTTCCAGATGTCACCAAAGCTTTGGTCCCCAGAACACACTTTTGAGCACCAAGTTCCTTTACCATGCCAACCAGAACCTCATCCATATTAAGGCCTGAGCTTGAGTGCCAAACGGTCAGGATTCTGCTAGCAGCTAGATGAGCCTGGACCTTCCAAGGCCGTGACTGCTAATGGCTGCTCGGCTGGCTTCTGGCCAGGGGAACAGGCTCGGCTTGCTCGCTCATCTGTCAGACAGAGCAGCCAAAGCCATTGGCGAGCACCTGCTCCGAGCCCTCAGGAAGCCAGCACTGTATTTAGCCCCTCAGCAGCAGAGCTGCCGAGAGACAGGATTTACAGACAATTGCCTGCAACCACAGTCAGGCACAGGCCCCAGCGCACGGCCTATAACCAATTCCATTTATGCCAAATGACTGGACCTGGGAAATTGCAAGGAAAATAGCTAATCACCAGGAGGTGGGGGTTTGGATCCTTTTCTTCCTTTTTTTTTTTTTTTTTAATCAGCACAACATTTGGGATCTATTATCCTGGTTTTTAGGTTTGCCCAGTGTGTGGGCTTACTGGGACTTCCCCTTCATTTGGTAGTATTTCAGATTGGAGACTTTAATTCTGTTATCTTTCCTTGATCAGTAAAACAAAAGCATTGACTGATAACTTCTTAGTCCATGAGGCTCCATGAGGGAAAGAAATTGTGTTTCTCCTTTATCTCAAAAAAAAAAAAAAAAAAAGAGGCCAGGTTCTTTCTGAAAAATCAATCACCCTATCTTTTACATTTAAGCTCCTTGGGCATTGCATGGGAAATTATCTTTTCTAAACTTGAATCAAGCAAAAGGAAGTCTATGTGCCCAGTCCTTAATCTCTTTTCGGTTTCCTTCAATTAGATGCAATCTTTTTCCAATACTCTAATTAATACTTCCACATTAAATATTAGGCCTTGTAAGAGAAAAATCATCTGTAATATAGTCATATCAAGCCAAACAGGATTTTCAAGCTCTTGCCCTTAATCTTTCTTTCAATTTTCTGCCATTTAGAAACAATTTTTTCCTCAACACTCTAATGAATGCAAATGATATTCGTGATTAGTTAGTATTATGCTAATCTGAGCCTGGAATTTACCTAAATCTGCATGGTGTTGTCTGAGCACCAGATTGCTTTGGGTTTCTGAGGAAAATTACATTAGCCTGCCAGATGTACAAAACATGATAGAGTAGAAATCTGAGCAAATAATCAAGATTACATTAGTTTTGTTTCTTAATGAACAACTGTTGGCATTAGGGATTACAGACAAATTATGGTTTTCCTCTCTGAGCTCAAACAGCTAAGCAGCTGTTGTGAAGGTCCCCTTTTCCTGACTACCCCGAAATACACTGGGAGCCGCCGGGGCAGGGGGAAAGCATCTAAAATTTCACATAATTTAATTTGTTCCATTACAAAGTAATCATCACTCCGAGGCCCACAGCTAACCTCCATGTTTCCCCCACCAACCTCTCTCAGGAATGCGGGAGCCATTCGAGTGAGGATCTGGGGCAAACTGAATGTGTTTTTCTTCTCTCCTGACTGCAAGGGATGTAGGTTACATGCCTCCAAGGCAGACCTGCTTTCTGTACCCTTTGGGCCACCTTCCAAAAGGGTGCCTGCCGCACTCCTGCTACTTGGGTAACACAGATGGAATGCTGCTGATACGGACGGCGGAGGTGACACAGTGTGTCTGGCTGCAGTCTCACAAGCTGGTAAACCAGACACTTGCAGAAACACCATCCATCTGAGCTTAGACCCTTGTCCTAGGTTATTTGATCCATGTCTGTGAAGTCTCACTATAATGAAATCCTTGTCCTGCAGTGGACATGTAGTAGTGGTGGTTGTGGCTCTGTGTATGTGTGTGTGTGTGTGTGTGTGTGTGTGTGTGTGTGTGTGTGTGCACGCACAGGTAGGTAAACTGGGGTCATTTAATTTAGCCCATGACATTCTTCTTGGACATTTTTCCGTGACATCAATCAGCAAAATAATGGTTGTGGATTTTTCTGCTCAATTTAAGTACTTCCTTACAGTATGGTGCATGTGTGCTATTTCCAAGTCTAGAGCTGTGCTCTTTGTTGCCACTGGGCCTTTGCATATGCTGACTCCTCTATAGGAATTAGTACTCCCCCATCTCTTATTTGCACATAAAGAAATTGTACCACTTCCAAGATGTGTTAGGTGACTATACTATCTAGTTCCAAAACAGCCCATCCCTCACCAACAAAGGACCCAATGCATCCACACTAGATGTAAGCTCCATAAGGAAGGGAGCTTATGCTGTCTTGTTCATACGGCATTTGTTGTTTAAAAAAAAAAAAAACTGAAAATGTATTGTCAGAATGAATAAGTTAATGTAGTTGCAAGTACAGCATTGCTGGAAGGAAAGATTGGGTCTCTATACCATTGCAAAGATGTTCTAAATGATCAGACACTAGCAACAACAAGGTCATCACATAAATATTTTTGTATATAGGTTAAGGACCCTTCAATCCTTGGCCCTACTTGGGTTGAGATAGATACTGAGGAAGGGTGTTTATATCCATGCACACAGGCATAACTTCCTCTAGATGCATTGGAAACCAACTTCTTTTCATGCCCTTTGTACCCACTTTTGTGGCCATTCCCCACTAGTTTATAGGCCCATTGCTGGTAAGAGTCTTACTGATCACACCACCTGTTATTCAGCTGGACAGCCCAGGCTCCTGAGCTCTCCTCATGATCTAGTGCCCAGTGGTAAGATGAGTGATGGGTGAGTGGGATAGGAGGAAGGGAGGAGAGGTGGGAAACGGAGGCAGGAAGTTGTTGGGCCTCCTGCAACCTTACTCTCAACTCCACTCCTTATTCCTGCAGTTTCTGGAATCAAGAAAACCATGGAAAGAAACCCAAGAGGAAGGAAAATTGAGAGAAGGAAAAAACAAGTCACAGAGTAAAGAAGGGGCAGAACTACTCCTTCTTCCTTGCTAACAATGAGGATGTGAAAGGGAAGTGGGTTGTTGGGAGGGAGAGGGAGAGGCCTCTCCTCCCCTCTGGTTGCACTCTGCAGGATCTCTAGGCCATATTCTCAGTTCCCAACTTCTCTCTCAAGTGGGGCAGTGGGGTCCATGCTCAGTTGCTGGGAGATGGGGAATCTCAATTGCCTGCTAAGAAAGGGGCTGGTGGAAGCAGGAAGGGTGAGGTGCTGTTCTCCTGGCCCTGACTGTCCGGAGACATAATTGCACCTGCTACACTATGGGTGAAATTGTCTTTGATGCATGACTTACAACATTTAGATTGACTGTCTTAGAGTGGGTTTTCACAGGTCAACTCATTTGTAAGCTGTGTTTGTGTTGTGAGTAGGGGTGCCTTTCTGAAAAGCAGCAGAGACTTTATGCGCAAATAATGTGTCTTGGATTCTCAATACACTAACGATGATGAGCCAAGAGACTGGGACTTAAGGAAAGTTCAGTGTCCTTCAACAAGTTTTATGCAATACTCCCTGTCCACAGGTGCTGGGGCCAGGAGAAGGCAAGACAGGAAAACAGGAAATGTGGAGCTAAGTAAAACTGGTTCTTTGATCTCCAGAAATTTATTATTGAGTTTGTGGGTTAGGGGGTGGGATGCAACAAATGACATTAGTAGTAAATAGACTAAAATGGACAGGAGTTCCAAATCTAGTAGAAATCACTTTGTTAGAACCAACAAAAAGTGAATTCTTTGTGGAACTCAGTTGAGATAGTGGTTCACTTGCCCCAAAATGATTGACCTAACTAAGAATCATTTCCCTGAAGTGTGGTATTTATTTATTTATTTATTTAGGGAACAGCAATTATTTCTGTGTTTGATCTTATTTTTTGTCTTTTCTTATCATATACCTGATTTTTTTTTTTAAATTTAGTTTCAAACATAATACCTTTATTTTATTTATTTTTATGTGGTGTTGAGGATCAAACCCAGTGCCCATGCATGCAAGGCATGTGCTCTTCCACTGAGCCTCAATCCCAGGCCCTATACCTGATTTTTTGTAAAGCATTTTATTGCAAAGTTCTGTAATTATACCTTACTTGCAGTTGGTGAATATTAACACAGGGACTTGCCACATACCTGGTAAAGTACTGTGTGTATAGGAACTCACTGACTTCTCCTCACAAGCCTAGAAAGTAGATCTTGCTACTACCCCCTGTAACAGTGGAGAAAACTGAGTCACAGCTCTGTTAGGCCATTTCTCATGTTTATCTCACTGATTGACAGCATATTTGGGATTTGGGCCCAGGTGATCTGGTGCTAGAAGCCTGTGCCTTAAGCACAATGCTCTTCTGCCTCTCAACATAATCTGAAACACTCTCCAAAAGATATTTTTATATCTTACAGTCTCTCCTATTTTAATTTTAGCTCCTCCTCAGTTCTCAACTTTATAAACATGAAGTACAGATTGGTGAGAATATGAAGTCCATATTCTAAAGCAAATATTTATAATTTGTAACTTTCCTCCATTCACATAAAGATATGTAAGGGAAACATATATTACCTTACATAAGGCCTGAGATTTCCTTCCACCAAAATTTTGAGGAGGGGAAGACTCTTTAGGAAAACACCCTTTTATCCATCTGCTTTGATTTTTACCAAAAGACCATTTCTCTAAATTTTCAGCAGGCTATTAAACACTACAAACTGCAACATATCTTTTTCTCTAAAACTCGTCAGCTTCATTCTATCATCTTATTTACAAAATAGGAATCTGTCCTAATAGGTGTTTTTTTTTCCTAATAAAAATAAGAATTATGAATAATTTGGGACCCAGTAGCATGACAAACTTTGCACCCTACCTGTTCTTTTCTTAGGGCTAACACGGCTCCTCTGTACCTAGAGAAGCTCAGAGGAGAAACACCCCTGTGGAATGTTCTACAAAGGAGCCATAGACCAAGACCAAAGTTGGAAAAATAATTACTCTCTTCCAATGAATATGAAATTCCTTTAAAAGATAGGGCTCCAATCATGAGAGACCTCTGAACACAAGCATCTAAAGTACTTCTGGGTAGATACTGAATTCAGCTTCACGTGCACATTCACCCAGTATTTTTCAAACCATGTATCATGACCCACTAACGGGTCAAGATATGGATTTAATAAACCAGCACTTCATTTTTTAAAAAAAGTAAAATATAATAAAGTAAATAACTAATAAAAGCACATTCCAGTATTAAGGGTAAAGATTGTTTTATGAGTATTTTTAACCCTACTTATGTGTCTATGTGAGGTTCTGATGGATGGAAGGCCCCCAAGGTTGGAAACACTGCATTTCCTTTGCCTCTTACAGTGGTTTAGAAAAGTAGGCAGGACCCCAAGGTTAAATGGCTTGCTCACCCCTACAGACCAACTTGGGACATCCATCTAGTTCTTCAGATTCTCAAGGTAGGTGTCATTTCACTGCTTCCATTGATTCAGGTCAAGAAAATGAAGCAAAACAAAAATAAGCAATGATATCCCGTTAATAAAGGGGTAGAAGAGGCTTCTGAGTTCACAGCGACAAAGGCTTTAGCTGGCAAGACAGAGAAGTATTCAGAGGTCTCCTGACCTTTCAAATTCCTGGAAAGTAGATTCAAAAGAGATAACTGGGAACTATTTTTAAATATTTTACAAAACCTCTCAGAAATGGTGGGTTTACCCAGAGAAAAGACTTTGGCATCCAACTAAAATGCCACATTCCCACTCCATGTGGCAACATGGGTGGTGGCGGTGTGCCGTTTAGAAGTTCTCTGACGTCTTCAGCTGATCATGGTGCTGCCCCTTATCAGCTGGGTAAACCTGGACCAACTGTTAAGTCCTCTGAGCCTCAGTATCCTCTATCATAAAATGAGAATCACATATACTTTTCAGTGTTGTTGCAAGACTTAAATAACATACGCGAAGCACTAGCAGAGAACCTGGCACATATTTGTGCTTAAGGGATAATGTTATCTAAAAAATACAGTGACATCTCTCAGTTCAATAAGTACAATTTGTTCATTTAAAAGAGTCTTTTCAAATATAGATATTGGTGGGAGCATGGTCAAAGAAGCATCTTTCAGAACAAGGTTGGGATCTGTCACTCTAGCGATCACTCAGTCCCTAAAGGGTGTTTATTGGTCAAGAGATTGGAAATGTTCTTTCAATATTCCTAGCTTGGTAGATGGCTGAGGCCAAAAGCCTTTGAACAATTGATAATTATTCATCTTACTCATTGTTAGTCTTATGACCAAGAGTTTAGAGGATATTGACCAATGTGTCAACAACATCTCCTTACACCTCTGCCATTGTTTCCCCAAGAACACTTAGGGAAAAGCTGATCTGGCACAAGCCAATGTTTGCAAGGTGTCTAATAAGAAAAGCACATGTGAGGACAGTAAAGGGAAGGAAAGTAGCCCAAACTTACAAAGGTGGTTAGGCTGCCGATTCTGAGTTGATTGATTGATATCTTAATTAATTTATGATGGCACACAATAATTACATGCTACTGTTTGTCAGCCAAATCACTTGTGATGAAGTCAAAGGTTCACATCTGTGTGAAGGTCCCAAGGATCAATGCATCAAATTAGCTTTGTTGGCTTTTTTCCCACTAAAAGCTAACATGTGTCATTAATATTCCAGCATTTGTGTGTGTAAACTAATTGATTGAACATTCATGCTATGTAAACATGTGGTTTGTATTATTTGGGTACCATTTATATACATCTTTGATGCCAAAAAAAAATGAATAGCTCCACATAAGATAATGAATATCTTATTGGAAAAATAAAATGGCAACTTAGTGTTATTTCTTCTATTTATGGATTTCAAAAAAGCATTAATGTGTCTTCTAAGATCTTGTTCAGTATTGTGTCAAAGACTATCTTTAATTTCACCTAAATGCAAACCAGTAGAAATTTCACAAAGAAGATGAAAGAAGTTTGCATGAGTTATTCAGGTATATCAATAACTGTGACTTGAGAAAATCACAATTATTCTTTGCAATACATGCAACAGCATTTTGATTTTATTTTCAGTCTCATATTCTCCCACCTTTGTCTGCCCAAAGTTTTAAACTGGAAAAGTACAAGTTTATTTTCTCTGCATAACTTCCACCAGATCAGCTGTTGGTATCATCCCTGAACACCAAAACTTGGTAAGCACTGTGGAAGACACCTACAAGGCAAAATAGAGACTGCTCATCTGTAATCACAGCTCTAACTCTGCTCCTTCAAGCCAGAGGCTCTGCTCTAGAAGAAAGAATGATGACCCTGCTTGCAGTAGTGACTGGAGTGCTTGGGAACAAAATAGTACACAGCCAGTTTTTTTTCCTTCACCATTATCTCTCATAGTGGGGACATATGGACATATCTCTCCACCACTGATTCACATCAAAATATCTGAAACAAGCATGGGACTGGGAAGTAAGTGAAAGGTTTCCCTAGCCACAGAACCACATCTTGTATAGAGGGGTAGTGTCTGGCTGAGGGGGACTTAATATTTTTCAGAGGTCTCTAGAAATCTCTCCCAAATTTGCTTCAGGAGAGTCCCAAGGAAAGGGGCTGGGGGATCCTAGACCAGAGGCAGGAGACTGTCCAGGCTCTGAATATGGGGCTGCAGCATTTCCAATACCTGAGCACAGTGGGTGCCGACTCTGGGAAGCAGCGTTCTCAGTTTTCATTCATGCATTAACTTCTTGGTGACTAAAGCCAGGCCTGAGTTCAAGGAGATTATTGTTTTATTCTTTTTTTAAATTTTTGCTTTGAATATCTCTTTTTCTAAATCACTTAGAAGCAGTTACTTCTTTAATGAATACTTGGGTACTTTCTTTCCCACTTTTCCAAAGACCCACGTCCCTTCTCATTCTATCTGTTGCATTTTTGGTTTGTGTTATTCCTGGCACATTCCCCGAGGCATTCTCCAAAACACTGAATATTAAAATGCCAGCCTATCGCAGAGGCCTCCCCAACATTGCCATACAGGTAAAAATAACTGAAACAAAGCAGAAAAAGAAGTCTCTTAAAGGAACCTTATTTCATGAAAAACAAACAAAAAGCTCACCAATTCCAAAGTCACTTCGTCTGATCATTTATCCCTCAAGTCCATTAGCCTTTTTTAAATTCTGACTTATTAGACCCCGAAAGATCTTAGTCACTGTGATAAAGGTAGAATTGGGAAAGGTGGAGATGAGGGTGTTCACGAGGGCAATTTATCCATCTGCCTCCTGACCACTCAGCGAGAACCCTAAGCCTGTCTGCTTGAAGAGACATGTAAATTTGCTGCTTTTTGCTTCTGGGCCTTCTTCTCACTCTCAGCTTCAGTTTTAAAACTTTGCTGCTAATTTCATCATAATTCCAATATGCTTCTAACACATTTAAGTTTTATCGTGAGTAAGACAGCTTGGGAGCCTGTGATGATTGATCTGCTCAGCACTCAAGGACTCCCACTAGTAAAATGGGATGGCAGGAGTCCTGATGTAACCTAGCAATTATTTATTAAGGGCCTTTTGCATGCCAAAGTCTGTTTAGGATTTGTCAGTAAGACCTGGTCCTTATCCACTTAGGGCTTCTAATTTTGTTTACACAACTGAGCAACTAAATAATATAAATCTTATACACATATGTAACAAATACCATATAATGTAGGCTTGCTCATATTAAATGCCATGCATACAGCCTACCTACAGCATAAAATCATACCAAACTTGTGCTAGTATGTTTCATCTCAAACAATTGCCAGTGATATCATTACTTCTAGCAATCTTAAAAATCAAAGAAAAAAATTCCACTTATAGCACAATGGTTGTCTATTATGTAATAAGCAAAATCTTCCCATTATAATATGTGCTAACTTTAAATAGTAACTTCATTGAAAAAATGATTATGAGTTTTTTGTGGTACAAGTGAAAGAGAAAACTTGTACCAATAAAAAAAATATATGAAGATTGAACTGCAAGATAGCATTTTGGAAATTTTCTTTATTTCATACTTTCTCATTAAATATACAAAAGGAAGTGGTAGGTAGTATTATTACCATGACAATTCCATAGGATGTTGGTGAAGTAGTAGTGCATTATTCTCTGAAGGATTAGCCTTTTGAGGTTAGCAGTAGAACTTTTGTAGAGCATCTCATGATGTTTTAGGCAGCCAGCATTTTCTGTTGCCTCGTGGAAATTTACTATCATATCACACTCTGGGACACTGGTAAAATCTGGAAAGCTTCTCTTCACCCACCCCTGCTTAACACCATCAGCTAATAAGGGGTATGCCTTAGATTTGTTTTCCATTTCACAGTGTTCAAGTTGTTTACTGTGTTATCTCGCTGGAGTCTCACAAGATCTCCATGAGGTAAACAGATATCATCAAAACCTGAAAATGGAACACTTTGCTTGCCAATTGCTTTTCAAAAAATCTCCCCCAGATGGCTTATGACTACAGCGAGTCTAATTGTCTCGAGGAAAGATGAATGGAATCACATTTCCAAAGAATTCAGCCACCTCCAATTCCAGAGCTCTACGATTCTCAGCAGCCGCACCTCTGGAACGAGGGTCCCGGCCCATTTATCACACAGGCAGAGTGGAGCCTCGGAAAGAGGCAAGGAGTGGAGCTGGAAGGTTGGCAGATGCGGAGCAGGTAATGGCAAAACACCTTATCGTGGTCCAAGCAGTCAGGTATAATCCGGGTCATATGGAAAAGACATGATTGCTGGGTTCTGGGAAAGGAGCAAACTCTGATCTTTGTGGGTTTAGCGTTCCTCCCTCCCCGCCTCGATTAGACAAGTACTCTTAGCAAGTCGCTGAACCTCCTAGTCGAGTGGCCTCATCTGCAAAGTGGGACGGGTAATGCCTATTTTATTGTGCTGTGCTAAAGACTGAATGAGACGATTTATATAAATTGCCTCCCCAAGTACCTGGCAAACACCTGGCAAATAAGAGACCCTCAATAATCATTGGTTTCTTTTACCTTTAAAATCGTAGTATTTAATGTTGAAAATTAAACTAATGTGTAACATTAGCCATCAGAGCTCATTAAGCATGAAAAATACTTCAGGAGGCTCTGCTTTTAAGAAATCTGCTACAATTTAAAATGGAAAATACTAAATTTTTATGGTTCATTTAATGAATGCAGCTCCCACAAAAAAATGTTCATGTGAATTAAAAAAAAAATCAACATAGTTATGAAAGCCCCTTAGAAAATGTCACAGTTCCATTTGGTTAACCCACCTTGTATATTTTTGAGCACCTACTAAGTGCTCAAATCTGAGCCAGTATAAATAGTTACAACTCATACCAGCCCCAAGGGGTGGGTGCTGTGAACCTTACATTTACACGGCGTTCACCAGGTGCCTCACCATCTCCATCTCATTCATCCTCACGACAGGTTGGAGCGACAGGTAATGAGTATGATTATCTGCACTTTACAGCTGGCTCTACCAGCTATGAGAGGAGCAGATTCATTTGCCAGAGGTCACCCAATCTACATTTCCCAGGATTCAGCCCCGTGCTCATAAACATATCCATTATGTTATAACCTTGGAACAAGAACAGAGTATGTGAGAAGTTTAAGAAATGCTCTCTGAATTGAGTCACTTTTTAGAAAAGTGATGGCTTAAAATTTATTTTAGAGCAGTGAGAAATGAAAATGGCTATTAAAGCCATCCATTACGATAGGCTAACTGTGTCCCATTATGTAGCATGCTTAGTGTAAGTTGAGATAATAATGATCATAACTAACATTCACTGAGTACTTTCTATTCTCCTGACTCTTTGCTAAGCATTAATAGGCAATAAAATTTAAAATTCTTTAAGTTAATGAAATATGTAGTACAGCTACATAGATCCCTTAGCAGAATTTGTGAAAAGAACTTTTGCACTGAAATCGCTGCACCCCAAATATTTTGCACACTGAAATGCAAAAGGGGAATATAATTTTCTTTTCCTGCCTTGGAAGATTTTTCACTGGTATATGTTTCTATAGCCAAGTACACTTTCTCAGCTTCTCCCAAGAATACATATCACAAGTCATAGCATAGAAAATCTCACAAAATAGCAATCTTGGAGAATTTAAAAAATGCTTAAAGGTAGTGATTGACATCATTCAACCATGTTACAGAAATATGCTGTAGTTTTAATGACACTGTGAGCATCAGATATCTCTCTTTGTTGACCAGTCTCTAAACTGGAAAATCAACACCAGCTTTCCCATAGATGGAAGAGATATCACTCCTTGAGAACATGACCCTTTGCTTCCAAAAATGAGCTGGAAGAGAGGATAGGCGGCCGCTTGTGTTTCCTTACTTGGATTAAATTAATATCCCCCTCTAATCACTGTTTATTAAGATAGGATCCAGAGGATACTTTTTCTTATCTGAAGTTTACATGTTGCATTTGTTATGCAAGCATGTAAGTGAAAATAAATCACAGAAAATGAAATTAAAGGTGTTCCCATATAAGAAAGTGTCTTAGAAGAATCTTAATGTATTTTACCGCATCTTCCATACAGTTCACTCTTATTTAAATATGCTATTGCATATTTAAAATGGTATTACAGAAGAGAATGTATCACTAAAGAGTATAGGTATAGGTTAAACAAAAGTATAACCTATTTGAAATATTAAAAGAGCAGTAACATTATTTAGATGTATTGAAGTCATTATCATCCTCACTGTGGTGTTTTATTTATTTATTTTTTTTTACTCAGAAACTGGTTATTTAGAAGAGTTAGAATAAACCCTGATTCTTTATCCATGTTATTAACTGTACAGGATATGGCTCAGAGATAATGGCAACATTAACATTCACCCATGAGTCTGAGAAAGGATATTGGAAAGATGTACTAACTACCTTTGACAAAGGGCGACAAATCTGCAAATCAATATTTTTATATTTACATATAACATCTTAGGGTAAAGAGAAGCTGTTCAGAAGCTTTCATTAATCCAGTGGGTTTCTTCCCCTTATAACACTGGGACATGAGTTTGATTCCAAAGTGGAGAGACATCTATGTCTGGAACAGAGATGACATAGAGTATGGGATTACTAAATGTTTGTTGAACGAAACATAAATTTTATAGTTTCAAATACTACAGAGAGATTCGATGTAGGGGCATAACATCTTCAGGCAACTAGTTGATACGGTTATTATTTGTATGATGTCTATTAATTTTAATTACATTTCTGAAAATAAAATTTGAAATCAAATTGAATTTTGATTTTCAGATAGATATTTGCAGATAACCATAGGAGTCTAAACTTGAGTTAACATTCATTGTGGTGTTAGTCTAGTTGTTAAACTAGAGAAGAGTTTTCTCATACGAGATTTTCAGTATTATCATAATGTTTAAAAACTCTTTTGTTTATAGTAAAATAAAATAAACTTCTAAGAAGATATAGTAATTTTAGAATTCTTAGTTAAAAATAGACAATTTTAAACCTAAGTTCACCTCAACTTCTCAAAGACTTTAGAGAAATATTTGCTAAATATTTGCTAAATATTTGCTAAAACAGTTTATTCAATGCAATACATATTTTGACATTCATTGCCACCTTATTTAATTAAAATTAACATTGAGAACAAAATTTGCCTATTAAAAGTCAAACAAACAAGTGATACCCGTGTCGTTTTATTAAACCATTTTCTTAGACCAAATTATAAGATCATATAAAGATACTTGGATAACTTCTCAAAAAAGTAAAAATTATTTTCTTTCAGCAAACATAAAAGGTACATTATAATTAAGTAGATTAATTATAATAAAAATAATCTTTATGCCTTTGACAATAGAACATCATGTTTTATTTGTATGTCCATTTACTTTAATATTTAAAGAATTTCAAGTTCCATAGACCATCAATTAGTTCTTCAAATTAATTTTATGCATTAATATTTAAATAATTACCCTTCATGATTAAGGTAAACTTACAAATGTTCTGGCTTTTTTCTAAGGGGATCAAAGGACTAGACTTATGAAATTTAGAGAAAAGAATAAAGACTGGTGCTCTCCGCTACCCTGAAGTTCCAAATAGCTAACAAAGAAGTTTTAATGAATCTTATGGAGAGCTTCAAATAGCACAAGTAGAATGCAAAGTCCAGGAATTTTTTTTTTAGTTCATCTTGTTCATTAAGGGTTTAAAAAGAAACATGTAGCATCTTTAACAACCATTAATGAAATAGTGCTATTTATGAGATATGTCTTTAATACATTCCAAGTGGTATTTTTAAATAATGTGAAAGGTCATCAACAGAACTCTAAATATAGCCAACCCGCTGTAATTGAAACTGCTTACATGATTTTTCTCCTTGAAAGAAACACACAAAATCTTCTAGAGAAGTAAAACATATAAGGAAGCAACATTTTAAAAACTGCACGTATGTAGATGATATTTAACATACACACAACACACACACACAAGAGTTTACTCTTCTTGTACTTGTTTATTTTTAGCTGTCTCAATAAAATGTTTTTCCTCCCTCTGTTTTACTCAAACATGCCTATCTAGGAAGGAAAACAGATGTAGAATTGGACAACTACGTCTTGTTTGGGCTTTTTTCCTGTCAAGTAGAATTTATGATCATTGTCACACAATAAGAAAGTCTAAGTGAAACAGACAATAAGTCAGGAAGCAATTGCTGGGATACTTAACACTGCAGCTTTGGAATTCAGGGTTCGGTTACTAAAATTTCATTTGATTAAGCCAAATAAGGATACGATATCCTTTCTTACACAAAAACCTTGGAGTAATTGTAAAAATGAAAGAATCAGAGCCACAATGAGCAAAGATTCACAACAAACTAGTTTGTAAGAACCTTAAAACACCTTTAAGAATTTTTTTCCTTGCATCAAAAACAGGGGAACCATGTCAAAGTAACCTGCATCTGCTTTCCTCTCTCTTCCAATATATTACTAAGGATAAGCAATAATTTAGTTTGATTAATTAGCTTTTCTACAAAGCATCTGTCATTCCAAA